>NW_024431029.1:0-7083 GCF_017639785.1 Mesocricetus auratus
TTTTTTTTTTTTTTTATTAATATTTTTTTATTTTCCATTTTAAATTTAGATAAGAAACAAGGTTGCTTCACAAGTCAGTACGAGGTCCCTCTCCCTTTCCCTCCCCTCCTCCCGTGCCCTCCCCCATCCCCCCCCGTTATCCCCTCATTCCCCCAGGGAGGGTGAGGCCCTCCATGGGGGTGTCCATAGTCTGTCATTTCATATAGGGCAGGGCCTAGACCCTTCCCCAAGAGTTCAGGGTGAGAGTGCACCTCACATTGTTCTATGGGAGTCCAGAGACCGTGTGTATACTTGGGATGGGTACTGATCTGCTGTCCAAGGCTCAATAGATTACCTAGGCCTCCTCACTGACACCCAGATTCAGGGGGTCTTGATCAGTCCCATGCTGGATTCCCAGGCTGATGCCTGGGATTCAAGAGTTAACCTTTGTCTGGTCAGCTGTTTCTGGGGGTTCAACCAGCCCAGTCTTAATCCCTTTGATCATCAGTCCTCCCTCTCTGATACTGGCTTTCTTGAGTTCAGCTCAGTACTTAACCAGCCAGTAAATGAAGTTTCTGTTTCCCAGACTCTCTGGCAATAGGATTGTAGGCTGGCACTCCCCAGATCTATGTCTAAAATCCATATATGAGAGAGTACATGCCATGTTTCTCTTTTTGTGACTGGGTTACCTCACTCAGGATGGTTTCTTCTAGTGTCATCCATTTGCCTGCGAATCTCATGATTCCATTATTTTTTCTGCTGAATAGTACTCCATTGTGTAGATGTACCACATTTTCTCTATCCATTCTTCGGGTGAGGGACATCTAGGTTGCTTCCAAGTTCTGGCTATTACAAATAAAGCTGCTATGAACATAGTGGAACAGACATCTTTGTTATATGAATGGGCATCTTTTGGATATATGCCTAAGAGTGCAGTTGCTGGGTCTTGTGGTAGGTTTATTCCCATTTTTCTGAGGAATCTCCATACTGCTTTCCAAAGTGGCTGAACCAGTTGGCACTCCCACCAGCAATGGAGGAGTGTCCCCCTTTCACCACATCCTCTCCAGCATAAATTGTCATTGGTGTTTTTGATTTTAGCCATTCTGACAGGAGTGAGATGGTATCTCAGAGTTGCTTTGATTTGCATTTCCCGGATGGCTAAGGATGTTGAGCACTTTCTCAAGTGCCTCTCAGCCATTTTAGACTCCTCTATTGAAAACTCTCTATTTAGTTCTGCAGCCCACTTCTTAATTGGGTCCTTTGCTGTTTTGGAGACTTGCTTCTTGAGTTCTTTGTAAATTTTGGAGATCAACCCTCTGTCAGATGTGGGATTAGTGAATATTTTTCCCATTCTGTGGGCTGCCTTTTTGTCTTGCTGACTGTGTCCTTTGCCTTACAGAAGCTTCTCAGTTTCAGTAGGTCCCATTTATTAATTGTTGAGCTCACTGTCTGTGCTACTGGTGTTATGTTCAGGAAGCTGTCTCCTGTACCAATTCTTTCAAGGGTACCACCCACTTTCTCTTCTAAGAGGTTCAGTGTGGCTGGATTTATGTTGAGGTCTTTGATCCATTTGGACTTAAGTTTTGTGCATGGCGATAAACATGGATCAATCCGCATTTTTCTACATGCCAGTCTCCAATTATGCCAGCACCATTTGTTGAAGATGCTTTCTTTATTCCATTGTATATTTTTAGCTTCTTTGTCGAAGATCAGATGTTCGTACGTGTGTGGGTTAATACCCGGATTTTCAATTCGATTCCATTGGTCTGCCTGTCTATTTTTGTGCCAATACCAAGCTGTTTTCAGGACTATAGCTCTATAATAGAGCTTGAGGTCAGGGATATTGATGCCTCCGGACGTTGCCTTGTTGAACAGGGTTGTTTTGGCTATCCTGGGTCTTTTGTTTTTCCATACAAAATTGATTATTGTTCTTTCAAGGTCTGTGAAGAACTGTGCTGGGATTTTAATGGGGATAGCATTGAATCTGTAGATTGCTTTTGGCAGGATTGCCATTTTTACTACATTGATCCTACCTATCCATGAGCATGGGAGATCTTTCCATTTTCTGAGGGCTTCTTTAATTTCTTTCTTTAAAGATTCAAAGTTCTTACGATACAGGTCTTTCACTTGTTTGGTTAGCGTTACCCCAAGGTATTTTATGTTGTTTGTGGCAATTGTAAAGGGTGATGTTTCTCTGATTTCTCTTTCAGCCCTTTTATCATCTGTATATAGTAGGGCTACTGACTTTCTTGAGTTGATCTTGTAACCTGCCACTTTGCTGAAGGTGTTAATCAGCTGTAAGAGTTCCCTGGTAGAGTTCTTTGGGTCACTGATATAAACTATCATATCGTCTGCAAACAGTGAAAGTTTGACTTCTTCCTTCCCAATTTGTATCCCCTTGATCCCCCTTTGTTGTCGTATGGCTATAGCTAGAACTTCAAGTACCATGTTGAAAAGGTATGGAGAGAGTGGACAGCCTTGTTTTGTTCCTGATTTTAGAGGAATTGCGTTGAGTTTCTGTCCATTTAGTTTGATGTTGGCTGTTGGTTTACTGTATATGGCTTTTATTATGTTTAAGTATGTCCCTGTTATCCCAGATCTCTCCAAGACCTTTATCATGAAGGGATGTTGGATTTTGTCAAAGGCTTTTTCAGCATCTAGTGAGATGATCATGTGATTTTTGTTTTTCAGCTTGTTTATATGGTGGATTACGTTGATGGATTTTCGTATGTTGAACCATCCCTGCATCCCTGGGATGAAACCTACTTGATCGTGGTGAATGATTGTTTTGATGTGTTCTTGGATCCGATTTGCCAGTATTTTATTGAGTATTTTTGCATCAATGTTCATGAGGGATATTGGTCTGAAGTTCTCTTTCTTGGTTGTATCTTTGTGTGGCTTGGGGATCAAGGTTATTGAAGCCTCATAGAAAGAGTTTGGCAAAGACCCTTCTGCTTCTATTGTGTGGAACACTTTGAGAAGAATTGGTATAAGCTGTTCTTTGAATTTGTGGTAGAATTCTGCACTGAGGCCATCTGGACCTGGACTTTTTTTGGTTGGGAGACTTTTGATGACAGCTTCTATTTCCATAGGGGTTATAGGTCTATTTAAATTGCTTATCTGTTCTTGATTTAGTTTTGGCAAATGATAGCTGTCCAGGAAGTCATCCATTTCCTTTAAATTTTCGAATTTTGTGGAGTACAGGTTTTCAAAGTATGACCTAATGATTCTCTGGATTTCCTCAGAGTCTGTTGTTATGTCCCCCTTTTCATTTCTGATTTTGTTAATTTGCGTGTTCACTCTCTGCTGTTTGGTAAGTTTGGACAAAGGTTTGTCTATCTTGTTGATTTTCTCAAAGAACCAACTCTTCGTTGCATTGATTCTTTGTATTGTTTTCCTGGTTTCTACTTTGTTGATTTCAGCCCTCAATTTGATTATTTCTTGGCGTCTACTCCTCCTGGGGGAGTTTGCTTCTTTGTGTTCTAGAGCTTTTAGCTGTGATGTTAATTCTCTGGTATAACTGTTTTCCTGTTTCTTCATGTGAGCACTTAGTGCTATGAACTTCCCCGTAGCACTGCTTTCAAAGTGTCCCATAGGTTTGGGTATGTTGTGTCTTCATTCTCATTGAGTTCGAGGAAGTCTTTAATTTCTTTTTTTATTTCCTCTTTGACCCAGGGATGGTGCAGTTGAGCATTATTCAATTTCCATGAGTTTGTAGGTTTTCTGCACTTTGTGTTGTTGTTGAATTCTAATTTTAAGGCATGGTGGTCTGATAAGATGCATGGAGTTATTCCAATTTTTTTGTAGCTGCTGAGGTTTGATATGTTGCCAAGTATGTGGTCGATTTTTGAGAAGGTTCCATGTGGTGGTGAGAAGAAGGTATATTCTTTTTTATGTGGATGAAATGTTCTATAGATATCTGTTAATCCCAGTTGGGTCATTACTTCTATTAGACCCTTTGCTTCTTTGTTGAGTTCCTGTCTGGTATTCTTGTCTAGTGGTGAGAGTGGTGTGTTGAAATCTCCCACTATAACTGTGTGGGGCTTTAGATGAGATTTAAGTTCTAATAATGTTTCTTTAACGAATGTGGATGCCTTTGTATTGGGGGCATAGATGTTCAGGATAGACACTTCCTCTTGGTGGGTTTCACCTGTGATGAGTATGTAATGACCTCCTTCATCTCTTTTGATTGATTTTATTTTAAAGTCTAGTTTGTTAGATATTAGGATTGCTACCCCTGCTTGTTTCTTGGGTCCATTTGATTGAAAAATTTTTCCCAACCTTTAACTCTCAAGTAATGTCTGTCTTTGAGGGTGAGGTGTGTTTCTTGTATGCAGCAGAAGGAAGGGTTCTGTCTTCGAATCCATTCTGCTAGTCTGTGTCTTTTTATGGGTGAGTTAAGGCCATTAATATTGAGGGATATTAATGACCATTGATTGCTCATCCTTCTTCGATTTGCGATGGTTGTTGTTGGTGGAATTATGGGTGGAATTTCGCCCCTTTGTTCTTTTGGCTGTTGGTAGAGAGGGATTCTCTAATGCTTATGTTTTTCTGGTTGTAGTTAGCTTCCTTGGGTTGGAGTTTTCCTTCCAAAATTTTCTGTAGGGCTGGGTTAGTGGACACATATTGGTTGAATCTAGTTTTGTCATGGAATATCTTGTTTTCTCCGTCTATAGTGATTGAGAGCTTTGCCGGGTATAGTAGTCTGGGCTGGCATCCATGGTCTCTTAGTGTAGGTAGAATATCTATCCAGGACCTTCTGGCTTTCAGAGTTTCCATGGAGAAATCAGGTGTAATTCTGATAGGTCTGCCTTTATATGTTACTTGACCTTTTTCCTTAGCTGCTCTTAATATTCTTTCTTTATTCTGTATGTTTGGGGTCTTGATTATTATGTGGCGAGGGATTTTTTTTGTGGTCCACTCTATTTGGTGTTCTGTAGGCTTCTTGTACCTTCATTGGCATGTCTTTCTTAAGGTTGGGAAAGTTTTCTTCTATGATTTTGTTGAATATGCCTTCTGCCCCTTTGAGGTGGATTTCTTCTCCTTCTTCTATACCTATTATTCTTAGGTTTGGTCTTTTCATGGTGTCCCATAATTCCTGGATGTTTTGTGTTAAGGATTTGTTGGATTTAAGGTTTTCTTTGGTTGATAAATCCATTTCTCCTAATGTATCTTCAACACTTGAGATTCTCTCTTCCATCTCTTCTATTCTGTTGGTAATGCTTGTATTGGTAGTGCCTGACTGTTTGTCCAGCTTTTCTATTTTCTGCCTTTCTTCAGATTGTGTTTTTTTTAGTGTCTCTATTTCAGTTTTCAACCCTTGCAGCATTTGCATTGCTTCTTGCAATTTTCTGTTTATCTGTTCGTCCGTTTGTTGCCTTTTATGAATTTTTTGGTTTGTTCTTTCTTCCATTTCTTGCATTTTTTGGTTTGCTTTTTGTTCCATTTCTTGGATTTTGTGCTTTGTTTCTTCTTCCCTTTCCTGCCTTTTTTGGTTTGTTTCTTCCTCCATTTTTTTCATTTTTTGCTTTGTTTTTTCTACCATTTCTTGCATTTTTTGCTTTGTTGCTTCTTCCATTTCCTGCCTTATTTGGTATGTTTCTTCTTCTAATTCTTGCATTTTTTGCTTTGCTTTTTCTTCCATTTCTTGCATTTTTTGCTTCATTTCTTCTTCCATTTCGTGCCGTTTTTGGTTTGTTTTTTCTTCCAATTCTTGCATTTTTTGGTTTGTTTTTTCTTCCATTTCTTGCATTTTTTGGTTTGTTTTTTCTTCCATTTCTTTGAGGGATTTTCCAATATCCTCTTTTAGGGCCTCTATCATTTTCATGAAAGTGCTTTTAAGATCGTTCTCTTCTGCTTCCTTCGCGTTTGAATATTGGGGTCTTGCTGGTGTGGAGTCTCTAGAATCTGGCGGTGTCATATTTGTTTTTCTGTTGCTGACTGTGTTTTTGTATTGTCTCTTTCCCATCTCTTCTTTTAGTGGGTGCAGAAAGAGCCCCTTCCTGGTCTGGGGACCAGAGTTCCCTTTGGTGGGTGCTAGTAAGTCCAGTAATCTGGTGGTTCTTCTATGCCTTGTCCAAATGCTGGTCCGTGGGTAGAGAAGAAGAACAGGAATCTGGGGCGCTTAGCCTCCTACCTGGTCCCCTGGACCCTATGCTGGGTCCTGTTGTACCTGATCCGGAACAGCTACTCCCCTGGTCTCCCTGGTTCCTGTAGTTTCCTGGTCTCTTTGGTGGGAGAGAAGATCTGGAGTCTGGGGTGCTTGGCTCCCGCCGGGATTGGGAGCTCTGTGCAGTTCCCAGGCGATCTGCAGGCTCTGGAACTCAGGCTGGGAAGCTGGCCTGTTTACCTGATGATGCCAGAGGGACAGCTACTTCCCTGTACTCCCAGCCTCCTCTCCTTTCCTGGAATCGTTGGTGGGAGAGAAGATCTGGAGTCTGGGGTGCTTTGCTCCCGCCGGTATTGGGAGCTCTGTGCAGTTCCCAGGCGATCTGCAGGGTCTGGAACACAGGCCAGGAAGCTGGCCTGTTTACCTGATGCTCCCGCCGGGATTGGGAGCTCTGTGCAGTTCCCAGGCGATCTGCAGGCTCTGGAACACAGGCCGGGAAGCTGGCCTGTTTACCTGATGCTCCCGCCGGGATTGGGAGCTCTGTGCAGTTCCCAGGTGATCTGCAGGCTCTGGAACACAGGCCGGGAAGCTGGCCTGTTTACCTGATGCTCCCGCCGGGATTGGGAGCTCTGTGCAGTTCCCAGGCGATCTGCAGGCTCTGGAACTCAGGCCGGGAAGCTGGCCTGTTTACCTGATGATGCCAGAGGGACAGCTACTTCCCTGTACTCCCAGCCTCCTCTCCTTTCCTGGAATCGTTGGTGGGAGAGAAGATCTGGAGTCTGGGGTGCTTTGCTCCCGCCGGGATTGGGAGCTCTGTGCAGTTCCCAGGCGATCTGCAGGGTCTGGAACACAGGCCGGGAAGCTGGCCTGTTTACCTGATGCTCCCGCCGGGATTGGGAGCTCTGTGCAGTTCCCAGGCGATCTG
Organism: Mesocricetus auratus; assembly: GCF_017639785.1. Taxonomy (NCBI): domain Eukaryota; kingdom Metazoa; phylum Chordata; class Mammalia; order Rodentia; family Cricetidae; genus Mesocricetus; species Mesocricetus auratus. The sequence goes on from NW_024431029.1 coordinate 7,014, forward strand.
CAGGCTCTGGAACACAGGCCGGGAAGCTGGCCTGTTTACCTGATGATGCCAGAGGGACAGCTACTTCCCT
>NW_024431030.1:0-4131 GCF_017639785.1 Mesocricetus auratus
GGATTTTTAAACATGATTGAGTGTGTGAAAAAATATGGGCTCTTTTAAAGTAAGGCTTAGTGTATTGTGACTTAAGATATTGGTGAAAGGTTGTTGGATACAAGGTGTAGATTGTTGTAGTGTGAATGTTTTTGTTCCCCATAATAGTTTTTGTGAACTGTAATTTTTCCATTTTCTCTATTTTTATTCTATGTTACATTCCAAACTTAATTCTGCCTCCAACTCCACCTACCAGCCTTATAACTCTTCTTACCCTCCAACTCTTCCATAGTCAACATGCAGTCCACTACTCCTCACTGTTGAGGGCTCCCATGAGGAGTCAACATAATCAGGCTCATTAGTTTCAGGAAGGGTGTGGTTCCACTCCCATTTGTTAAGAATGATCATGACAAACCACCATAGAAAATAAGTTCCAATAATCTAGTTCTTGTAACAGGGTTATATCTCTCTCCTGTTGCCACTGAGCATAACATCTCCCACTAAGGACTACCCTCCAACATGATGGCTAATATATCAGGTATGTATCATCATCCTGCTGTCAAGGACCCCTCTGATAGTTCAAGCTTCATAATTGTCTCCAACAAATGGAGGGCATTAGAAACATACAGGTGGATCTAGTGAATTGAATCTAAGACCCTGATATCAATTCTCACCACTAGTAACACCAGATTTTGACAAATAAGTAAAAATGTTACAATAGAAAAAGGAAAACTTCTTTAATTGTGCTGCCATAACTGGAGGTTAACATGAAAAACATTGCAAATAGATTCATATCTGTCTCAGCATCCAGTTAATACCATTCTTGGGCATTTACCAAAAGGCAGTCAATCATCCTACATGTACATTTGCTTAAATACGTTCATAGTGGCATTATCATAATAGACAGTACACGGTACCAACCTGATTCCTCTCAATCAAAGAATGGAAAAGAAAATTGTGGCACTTTTCCCCAGTGGAGTACTCCTCTCTAGTAACTAAATGGTGTTCTTAGAAAATTTTCATGCAAAGGGATTGAACTAGGAAAAACAGCCTAAGTGAGATAAAACAGACAAAGAAATTACAACATTCTGTTTTGTCACTTTTAAGTTGATATTAGCTGTAGAGCAAAGGACAACCAGACAAGTGTCCATAGATCCTGAGGAGCTATATAACAACTAGGAACCTGAGATGGAAACATTGATCTCCATGGGATGAGAATTTAGATAATATCTTCAGTGCAATCTTAGAGTGTGGTGGATGGTAAGTGTGGGATTGGGAATGAAAAGAGGAGGGAATGAGATGGACTAGGCAGGGAGGGATGCAGTAGCAGAGTAATGAAAAGGATATCTTTTTTTCTTTGGACACAGGGTTTCTCTTTATTTCTTTGTTGCCTGTTATGGAATTTGTTCTGTAAAACATGCTGGCTTCAATCTCACAGAGATCCACCTGCACCTGCATCCCAAGTGCTGGGATTAAGGATGAGCAACACTAATGCCCTGCAAAAAAAGATATCTTAATAAAGAAAGCCACTATGGGCTTCTGGAGAAACTCGTGTTTTGAGTATTACATGGTATGTGTAAATTTTTTGGCTCACTGTATTTCGTTCTGTAGGATATTTGTACTTACATAGACATATCATTCTTTAGGTTTGGAAAGGTTTCTTCTATGATTTTTAACGTGTTTTCTCTACCATTTTTCTGGGCTTCTTTGCCTTCTTCTCTACCTGTTATTATTGGTCTTGTCCTGGTGTCCCATATTTCATGTATTATTTCATGTATATTTTGTATTAATGATATGTTGGACATAAGATTTTCTTTGGTTAATGAATCTATTTGATCTAGCTTATTTTCAGAACCTGAGGTTCACTCTTCCATCTCTTGTATTCTGTTGGTTACACTTGCATCTGCAGGTCCTGATGATTTACCTACTTGGTTTTGTTTTCATTACATTCTCTATTTAAGTTTTCAGGTTTTGAACTTCTCAAATTATTTCCTTCCTCTCTGTGAATGCTTTTTTTCTTGTGTTTTCTCACATTCTATATGAGATTTGTTGATTTCTGGCATTTTTGTTTTGTTTAAATTTCTTTAAGGAATTTTCTCCTCTTTGAGGGTCTCCATCATTTTCATGACGTTGTATTTAATGTCATTCTCTTCTGCCTCATCTGGGTTGGAATGTTCAGGTCTTGCTTGTCTTAGTGTTATATTAGACATTCTGTTGTTGAATTTTTCTCATTTTTCATATTTCAATCCCTTCTACCAAAGGGTATAGGTGGTGTCTGTCATTCACCTGTTGGTTATGGGCTCAAGGGTCTCTCCTCTCCTGCTTCCTGCAGGGTGAAGGTGCAAGACAGGAGTGGCTGTCTATGTTGTATGTTTTGTTCTCCCGCCATGACCCTCTCAGGTATTCTGTGGCAGGAAATTTCTGGTGCTACAGGTAATGGGATTCAAAGTGTGAATGGTGGGCTTGAGGATGCACAGGAACTCACCTCTATAATGGAGAGTGGAGGAACATGATAGGAATAGTAGTCTTTGCTTATACCTTGATGTGCCTCCAGGTCCCACTTGGGGATTTTGTGACAGGAATGATCTGGTGCCACAACACATTGGATCCAAAGAGGGAAAGGTGAATATGGGTAGCCCCCAGCACTAACCTAACTACCAGAAGGAGGAGGATTGAGAAAGTAATGGAAGCCAATGCTGGATGCACTTTTCTGCCTCCAGATTCCTCTGTGGGCGTTGCTAGTGGGAAGGTTCTGGCATCTGCATGTCAACAAGGGAAAGGTGGGTTGGAGGGCCCCAGGGAACTCTTCTTTCTATTGGAAGGTGGAGGGAAAAGACAGGAAACAGGCTGAATGATTCTTTATACCAGTTAAATAGGGAGCATTTAACATGTCAAGAACTTACTGCCTTGTGGATTATCAAACAATCTGGTATCCTGTAATGGCTAAACCTTTCTTAATCTGGTGGCACTTCACTGCTCATTTGTACATGAGAGAGGAGGCTAAACCTACAAATTTGCATAAGGCATGGTGTAGGGAGAGATCATGTACCAGCTGCAGATGATACTCCATTGGGAAGTGGCCACAGGTACATGGGACCAATCAGAGATAAAAGAGGGACAGGAGTGTTCTCTCGGTCTCTCTTTGGTCCAGACTAATTTTCAGAGACCATAGAATGTTTCTCAAACATAAATCTGAGTTTCTTAGCTGGTGCTGCTGCACCACTCTGCTAGCTCATCCACGAAAACCTGAATCACCCAGTCTCTTAGGCATCTCCAGCACCATGCCTAACCAGCCTGCCTGGCCCGTCCAGGGCTGCTCTGACTTCACCGACCAGCTGAAGCTGTCCTTAGCAGCAGCAGCTGTGACCACAGCTGACCGAATATTGCAGGAAAGTCATGCCATGGAGCCTCTGGGATATTCCCAACTCATTTGCTTCCCGTTGTCATGTCACTGCTGCTGCTGCTGTGTACCCTGCAGTACCCCTCCACCTCCCATTGCTTCCTCTGCCAGTGCAGAATCATACACATCACTGGGAATGTGTTCCCTAATTATTTCTGTCCCTAATTATTTGCAGCTGTTTTCTAGCCACAGGTCTACAGGTTTTTCCTACCCCAAACCTGCTTGCTAATTTCTGTACAAGCTACTTAGCATCTTTCATTTACTGTTTGGAAAAATACCGAGGTTTTGTGGCAGAGCTGTGTTTGGCAATACACCTACACCATCTCCAGCCCAAGGATAATAACTGCAGGTTAAAATCCTGCAGAGCTGTGCTTGGCGGTACACCTCTGCCCCCTGCTGTCTAAGGATACTAACTGCAGTTAAATTCTTTGCCTAACCCAAATTAATTGCAAATAAGTTGGCAATCTTAACTTGGTGATGTTATTACCCACTTTAACTCATAGCAGACAATCTAATGATGCAGAACATTAAGGAACTCATTGCCTCTGCCATGGACAACATACTGGGAGAACAACATGACATGCTCCAAATGTATTTTTGTCTGATGCTAATGATTAGCTTCATTATATATATATATATATATATATATATATATATATTATGCATAGAAGAGATGCATTAGTAACAGAGTGAATATTGGGAAATTGTGTAAATGATTGAAAAATTAGAGTCAAATTTCAAAATCTTCAAAT
>NW_024431031.1:0-17375 GCF_017639785.1 Mesocricetus auratus
TTTTCAATACGTTACATGCGTAGATTTTCACACAGTGTTGTATCTTTAATTTTCAATAAGTAACACGTGTGGATTCTCAGATAGTGTTGTATCATTAGTTTTCCAGATGCTAGTAATGCAGTTTCACAATAGTTTTTCGTTAGTTTTCAAGAAGTTATGCATTTAGTTTAGAACTCAGAGTTATATCATTAGATTTCACGAAGTTTTGAAGATAGGTTCTCACACATTTCTGTATCATTAGTTTAGAAGAAGTGAAGCACATAGATACTCACACAGTTTGTATTGTTTGTTTTTAAGAAGTTGCACATATAGTTTCTCTCAGTGTTGTATCGTAAGTTTTCAAGATGTTACACATGTAGTTTCTCAAATACTGTTGTGTCGATAATTTTTATAAGTTACACGTGGAGATTCTCACACTGTGTATTATCATAATTTTTGAAGAACTTATGTATATATATTCTCACTCAGTGTTGTATGGTTTTTTCAAGAAGTTATTTTAAAAAGTTTCATAGAAAGATTCTCACACAGTGCTATATCATTAGTTTTCAATAAGGTACGAATAAAAATTCTCAGAAAATGTTGTATCTTTTGTTTTCAAGAAGTTACATAGTATCCCACAAAGTGTTGTTTCCTTTGTTTTCAGTAAGTTATGCATATAGATGTGCATGCAGCTTTGTATTGTTACTTTTCAAGAAATTTTGCATGTAGTTTCTCACACTATGTTGTATCATTAGTATTCAAGAAGGTCCGCATGTATTATCTCACTCAGTGTTGTATCATTATTTTTTAATAACATATACTTGTAGTTTCTCACACAGTGTTGTATCATTAGTTTTCATTTCGGTGCACGTGTAGATTCTCACACAGTGTTGTATCTTTAATTTTCAATTTGTTACAAGTATAGATTCTCAGACAGTGATGTATCCTTTATTTTCAAGAAGATATGCATATAGATTCAAACACAGTTTTGTATCGTTATTTTTCAAAAAGATACACGTGTGGTTCTCAGACAGTGTTGTATTGTTATTTTTCAAGGAGTTACACATGTATTTTCTCACAGTGTTGTATAATTAGTTTTCAATAAGATACACATGTAGATTCTCAGACAATGTTGTGTCCTTTATTTTCAAGAAGTTATGCATATACATTCAAACACAGTTTTTTATTGTTACTTTTCAAAAAGATACACTTGTGGTTCTCAGACAGTGTTTTATTGTTATTTTTCAAGTAGTTACACATGTAGTTTCTCACACAGTGTTGTATAATTAGTTTTCAATAAGATACACATGTAGATTCTCACACAGTGTTGTATCATTAATTTTCAATAAGGGACACGTGTTCTATCGATAGTGTGGCAGAAGTTACTAATGTAGATTCTCACAGAGTTATTTTGTTCGTTTCAAAGAAGTTATGCATTCAGTTTAGAACCCAGAGTTGTATCGTTAGATTTCAAGAAGTTACCTAGATTCTCACACTGGGTTGTATCGTTAGTCATCAAGAAATTAGTTACATAGATTCTCACACAGTGTTGTGTCGTTATTTTTCAAGAAGTTATGTATTCAGATTGGAACTCAGTGTTGTATCGTTAGATTTCAAGAATTATGCTTATGGATTTTCGCACAGTTTTCCGATATTATTTTTCAATACATTACACATGTAGATTCTCAGTGTTGTGTGCTATATTTTTAAGAAGTTATGCATACAGATTCAAGCCCAGTGTTGTATCATTGCTTTTCACTAAGATGCACATGTAGATTCTCAGAAAGTGTTGTTTTGTTAGTTTTTATTAGTTGTATCGTTAGTTTTCTACAATTCACATGTGTAGATTCTCACACAGTGTTGTTTCATTAGTTTTCAAGAAGTTACATGAGTAGAGTCTCAGGCAGTGTGGAATCCTTTATTTTCAAGTAGATATGCATATAGAATCAAACACGGGTTTATATTGTTACTTCAATAAGATACATGTTTAGTTTCTCACACAGTGTTGTATCGTTAGGTTTCAATAGTTACACATGTAGATTCTCAGACAATGATGTATCAGTAGTTTTCAATTAGAAACAGGTGTAGATTGTCAGACAGTTTTGTATCGTTAGTTTTCAAGAAGTTGTACTTATATTCTCACACAGTGTTTTATCGTTAGTTTTCAATATGTTACGCATGTAGATTCACTCACAGTGTTGTATCTTTAATTTTCAATAAGTCACAAGAATACATTCTCAGACAGTGTTGTGTCCTTTATTTTCAAGTAGTTACACATAAAGATTCAAACACAGTATTTAATTGTTACTTTTCAAGATGATACATGTGTAGGTTCACAGAGAGTGTTGTATCGTTATTTTTCAAGTGGTTACACACACATGTAGATTCTCACACAGTGTTGTATTGCTAGTTTTCAAGTAGTTACACGTGGATTCAAACACAGTTGTATTGTTACTTTTCAAAAAGATACACGTGTATTTTCCCACACAGTATTGCATCGTTAGTTTTCAATAAGTTGCACGTATCGTGTAGATTCTCAGAGAGTTTGTATTGTTTTTTTTTCAGAAGTTACTAATAAAATTCTTACACAGCGTTACTTCGTTAGTTTTCAGGAAGGTATGCATTCAGTTTAGAACTCAGAGTTGTATCGTTAGATTTCAAGGAGTTAGGTATATAGACTCTCACACAGTGTTGTATCGTTAGTTTTTAATGAATTATGAATATAGATTCTCACACAGTGTGTTGTATCCTTTGTTTTCAAGATGTTACTCATGTGTTTTCCCACAAAGTATTGTTTTCTTTGTTTTCAATAAGTTACGCTTATATATGTGCAGGCAGCTTTGTATCGTTAGTTTTCAAGAAGTGACTCATGTAGTTTCTCACACTGTGTTGTATCATTAGTTTTCAAGAAGTTACACATACAGTTTCTCAGATACTGTTGTATCGTTAGTTTTCAAGGAGTTACAATTGAAGATTCTCACACTGGGTTGAGTCCTTTATTTTCAAGAATATACGCATATAGATTCAAACACAGTGTTGTATCGTTACTTTTCAGATGTTATACATGTAGTTTCTCATATAATGTTATATCGTTAGTTTTCCATAAGTTACAGGTGTAGATTCTCAAACAATGTTGTTTCGTTAACTTTTAATTAGGTACATGTGTAGATTTTCAAACAGTGTTGTATCCTTAATTTTCAATAAATGACACGTGTATATTCTCAGACAGAGTTTTATCGTTAGTTTTGAAGAAGTTATGCTTAGGGATTATCATACAGAGTTGTGTTGTTTGTTTTCAAGAAGCTAAACGTTTAGAATCTCAATAAAGTGTTTTATCATTAATTTTCAAGATATTACACTTATATATACTTACACAATGATATATCATCTGTTTTCAAAACGTTAAACATGTAGTTTCTCACACAGTGTTATATCATTTGTTTTCAAGTAGTAACGTATGTAGTATCTCACACAGTGTTGTATCATTAGTTTTCAAGAAGTTACACATGGAGATTCTCTCACAGTGTTGTATCATTCATTTTCAATAAATTACACGTGTAGATTCTCAGACAGATTTGTATCGTTAACTTTCAATAAGTTACACGTGTAAATTCTCACAGTGTTGTATCATTAGTTTTCCAGAAGTTTCTAATGTAGTTTCTCACATAGTGTTATTTCGTTAGTTTCAATAAGGTATGCGTTCAGTTTAGAATTCAGAGTTGTATCATTAGATTTCATGAAATTACATAGATAGATTCTCACACAGTGCTTTGTCATTAGTTTTCAAGAAGTTAGCACATGTACATTCTCTCATAGTGTTGTATCGTTAGTTTTCAAGAAGATACGCATGTTGTTTCTCAAAAATGTTGTGTCATTAATTTTTATAAGTTACACGTGGATATTCTCACACTGTTTCATCATTAGTTTTCAAGAACTTAAGTATACAGATTGTCACATAGTATTATATATTTAGTTTCTGAGTAGTTACACGTTTGGTTTCTCACACATCGTTGTATTTTTAGAATTCAAGAATTTATGTATATAGATTTTCACACACTGATCTATTATTAGTTTTCAAATAATTACGAATATAGATTCTCGCACTGTTGTATCATTTGTTTTCAAGATGTTACTCACTTAGTTTTACACAAAATGTTGTTTCATATTTTTTCAATAACTTACATGTAAAGATGTACAGGCAGCTTTGTACTGTTTGATTTCAAGAAGTTACGCATGTAGGTTCCCACATTGTATTATATCATTAGTTTTCAAGAAGATAAACAAACAGTCTCTCACACATTGTTGTATAAGTAGTTTTCAAGATGTTACATGTGTATTTTCTCAGACAGTTTTTGTCCTTTATTTTCAAGGTTACGCATATTGATTCAAACACAGTGTTGTATCGATACTTTTCAATAAGTTACACGTGTAGATCCTCAGACAGTGTTGCATCGTTAGTTTTCAAGTAGTTACAAATGTAGTTTCTCACACAATATTTTACCGTTAGTTTTTAAGAAGTTACACGTGTAGATATTCAGGTAGTGTTCTTTGTTAATTTTATATTAGTTACACGTGTAGATTCTCACACAGTGTTTTATCATTAATTTTCAATAAGATAAACGTGTAGATTCTCAGACAGTGTTGCATCATTAGTTTTCAAGTAGTTACACATGCAGATTCTCACACAGTGTTGTATTGTTAGTTTTCAAGAAGCTACATGTGTAGATTCTCAGTGTTGTATCATGAGTTTTCAAGTAGATACACATGCAGTTTCTCACACAGTGCTATATCGTTAGTGTTCAATAAGATACACGTGTATAATACTCAGAAAGTGTTGTACCATTAATTTTCAATAAGTTACACGTGTAGATTCTCAGACAGTGTTTTATCGTTTGTTTTCCAGATGTTACTGTTGTAGTTTCTCACACAGAGTTATTCCGTTACTTTTCAAGAAGTTACCCATTCAGTTTATAATCCACAGTTGTATCTTTAGATTTCAAGAAGTTGAGTAGATAGGTTCTCACACTGTGTTTTATCGTTAGTTTTCAAAAACTTATGAATATAAATTCGCACACAGTTTTGTATCGTTAGTATTCAAGAAGTTATGCATTCAGTTTAGAACTCAGTGTTGTCTTGTTAGATTTCAAGAAGTTACGCCTATAGATTCTCTCACAGTATTGTGTCATTAGTTTTCAATAAGTTACACGTGTAGATTCCCAGACAGTGTTGTTTTGGTAATATTCATATAGTTACACGTGCAGATTGTCAGACAGTGTTTTATCATTAGTTTTCAAGAAGTTACACTTACAGATTCTCAGACAGTGTTTTACCGTTAGTTTTCCAGAAGTTACTAATGTAGTTTCTAACACAGTTATTTCGTTAGTTTTCAAGATATTATGCAGTCAGTTTAGAACTCAGAGTAGTATCATTAGATTTCAAGAAGTTATGTAGATATATTCTCACACAGTGCTGTGTCATTAGTTTTCAAGAAGTTGAGCAAATAGATAATCATACAGTGTTGTATCGTTTGTGTTTAAGAAGTTATACATGTAGATTCTCTCACAGTGTTGTATCGTTAGTTTTCTAGAAGTTACACATGTAATTTTTCACACAGATTCATATCATTAATTTTCAATAAGGTAAATATGTAGTTTCTCACATTGTGTTGTATCAATAGTTTTAAAGAAGTACAAGAGATAGAAGAGAGAATCTCAGGTGTTGAAGACTCATTAGAGGATATAAAGTTGTAAAGCAAAGAAAATCTTAAAACCAAAAAATCCTTAACACAAATCCTATAGCACAAAGAGGGATGCTCTCTCAGCCTGGACTCTTATGGGAGTGCCTGGACCCTACCCAGAGTGAAATGATACACTCTAGATCCCCTATGTGGAATGATTTGGCAATAGTGTGGGAGGGGGGAAGGGGATTGCGGGAGGAGGGTAGGGAGAGGGAACTGGGATTGACATGTAAAACAAGCTATTTAAATTAAAATAAAAAATGATACAAAAAAATTAGTACACGTGTAGATTCTCAGACAGTGTTGAGTCCTTTAAAGTAGCTACGCATATAGTTTCAAACACAGGATTGTATCATTTCTTTTCAATAACATACACGCACGTGTAGTTTCTCACCGAGTGTTGTGTCATTAGTTTTCAAGACGTTACACATACAGTTCCTCAGACAGTGTTGTTTCATTAAATTTCATTTTGTTACACGTGTAGATTCTCACATAGTTTTTATCATTATTTTTCAAGAAGTTACACGTGTAGATTCTCAGACAGTGTTGAGTACATTACTCAAATAGATTCAAACACAGGTTTGTATCATAATTTTCAGTAAGATATACGTGTAGATTCTCACACTGTGTTGTATCATTAATTTTTAAGACGTTACACGTGTAGTTTCTCAGACAGTGTTGTATCGTTAGTTTTCAAGGAGCGACACGTGTAGATTCTCTGACAGTGTAGAGTCTTTTATTTTCAAGAAGTTATGCATATAGTTTCAAACACAGGATTATATCGTTACTTTTCAATATGATACACATGTAGTTTCTCACATAGTGTTTTCTTGTTAATTTTCAATATGTTATAATTGTATATTCTCAGTTGTTTCATTGATTTTCATTAAGATACACGTGTAGATTCTCAGACAGTGTTGTATCGTTAGTTTGCCCGAAGATACTAATGAGTTTCTCACTGAGTTATTTCGTTTGTCTTCAAGAAGATATGAATTCAGTTTAGAAACCAGAATAGTGCTGTTAGATTTCAAAAACTTACATATATAGATTCGCACACAATTTTGTATTTTTAGTTTTCAAGAAGGTATGAATTCAGTTTAGAACTCAGTGTTGTATCGTTACTTTTCAAGAGGTTGTGCATATAGATAAAAACACTGTTTTGTATGGTTACTTTTCACAGGTGTAGATTCTCAGACAGTGTTGTGTCGTTAGATTTCAAGTAGTTACACATGTAGTTTCTCAGACATTGTTGTCTCGTTAGTTTTCAAGTAATTACACATTTAGTTTCTCACACAGTATTGTATCGTTAGTTTTCAATAAGTTGCATGTGTAGATTTTAAGACAGTGTTGTATTGTTAGTTTTCAAGGAATTCCCAGTGTAGAATCTCAATGCAGTTTTGGATCTTTAGTATTCAAGAATTTATGCTTAAAGATTCTCACAGTGTTGTACCACTAGTTTTCAATTTGTTACACGTGTAGTTTGTCACATAGTATTGTATCTTTAATTTTCAAAAAGTTACACCTGTAGATTCTCAAACAGTTTTGTCCTTTATTTTCAAGAAATTATGCGTGTAGATTCAAATATAGTGTTTTTCACTTTCTTTTCAATAACATATATTTGTAGATTCTCAGAAAGTGTTGTATAGTTAGTTTTCAATAACGTAAACGTGTAGATTCTCAGACAGTGTAATATCGTTAATTTTCAATAACTTACACTTGTTGATTCTCACCCCGTGTTGGATTATTAATTTTCAAGACGTTAAACGTGTAGATTGTCAGACAGTGTTGTATCATTAGTTTGCCAAAAGTTACTAATGTAGTTTCAGACACAGAGTTATTTCGTTAGTTATAAAGAATTTATTCATTCAGTTTAGATCTCAGAGTTGTATCCTTAGATTTCAAGAAGTTACATAGATAGAGGTTTTGCTTACAGATTCTCACACAGTATTGTATCATTAGTTTTCAATAAGTTACACGTGTAGATTCTCACACAGCGTTGTATCGTTAGTTTTCATGAATTTTGCATGTAGTTTCTCACACTGTGCTGTATCGTTAGTTTTAAAGAAGTTACACGTGTAGATATTCATACAGTGTTGGGTGTCCCGCGCCACAGTCTCACCAGCAAGAATGACGGAGGGCACTCGGATCCTTCTGCAGTAAACCTTTAATGCATCTTGAATGACAGATGATCAGCTTCTGAGAGGGAGACCCCAAGCTAAGAAACCCAGCCCCTTATATAAGCCTAGGAGCTCTGAGTGAAACGTGTAGAGCTGAGATTTGTGGTTTGCTCATCACCCCAGATGACGCCATGGGAGAGGCAGAGCTTAAACCGACAATGGATGTCGGCGCCATCTTGTAAAGGCGATAGCGATAGCGAGGGCGGCTCCTCACATCTCCGCCTATTCATTAATTTGGAAACCATAGGACGCCAACAACTTTGGAGTGGAGATAGAGGTCAAATCCCCATGAGCAAATTTGGAACATGTACAACGCTCCTCTCCAGGGTCTTATCCCCAGAGGGAGCCATGACCAGTCCCAATGTCGTTTTTCTGGGGGAAGGAGATCATGATATAGAACCCTCATGCAAGATGACTTATCTCCCAGGAGAAAGTCGTTATACCGCAGACCTCTCCTGTGAAGTGCTTAGCCTTGCAACTGCTTGGGCTGCTGAAGCCTACCCACTCTATCCTGTGCAATGAGACTAGCCTCGTGTGGTGCAAGAGCCGGGAGGCCAGCGACCTATTGCTTTAACATGGTTAACCAAATGTCAGGGGAGCCTCCATGTTCTAAGGCAGCAAGTGCTTGTGCCACCACCACTTTGTCTCTTTTTGTTTGGGCTCTGAGCTTACACACCATCCAAAGCATCAACACTATTCCACAGCAGAGAACTAGGCTATATAATCCCAACCCCACCCATTCCTTAAAATAAGAAAATGCAGATGAAATCCAGGAGGACAGGCGTTCCATCTGAGAAAGATCCAGACGCGTCTAATTCACTTGCAGGATCGCCACTCTCAACTCACGGAGTGTCTGCTCAAACTCAAAAGTCCAATTCTGTAATAAATGTTGAGACAGAGCTTTTGACAGGTTAGCTGCTCTTGTAAAATTCTCATATTGTACTGAAGTGACACAAAGGCCAGGCAACTTTTATTCACATCCCAATTGGGCCATCTGCCATAATATATTCAATTGTTCCTGAACCAAATTAATCCGTTGGTTTACCAACATCAGGCCTCCTTGTATCTGAGAATTGGCAGTGGCCTGTTTATCTAGGGCCATGGTCACAGTGGCTGATAGTTCATTAATGGTTTGAGTCGTCTGCACAGTGGCGGAAAGTGCAAGGGCCGAGGTGGTAACCGAAGCAGTAACCGTGGCGGCTATCAGGCCCACAATAATAGCAGAGATCCCAAAAATCTCGCTTTTCCCTAAACAAACTCAAACTACTTGGGGCCTCAACAGGAACAGGAACAAATCGAGGCATGTGCATTACCAAAGCAAACGGGTGCTTAATCGCATCCCAGCATAATGCATAAAAACAATTCTAATCAGAGCTATTTATTTCTTTCTGATTCTTACCTAAGGTATCATTACTCACAACAAAACTAAAGGGCAGCCAAACACAAATCAGAGGAGCTGAATAATTAGTTCTCTTAAAAGGGGGATACTTAACATTGGAGGAGGACCAATCATATGATCCAGAGCTCTGTCCCTTACTCAGACTGTTGCCTAATGCCCCTTTCCAATCAAAAGTAATCTGTCCCTGCTCACTATATCCTCCAGCAATCATTGCCATAGGAGAAAGATCAGTACAGCTTCCATTAATTCTGCAAAGCAACCATTGATCAAAGGATTAGCATTAGATCTTTCTGGATCCATATGAATAAAATTATCCTTTAATGAAAAAATCACAGTAAAGCACAAGCTTTCTACCAATGACAAGGTTCTCTCATCCTGAAAACTCTGTATCTGAGGATCCAAAGGCAAAATGGCAAGCCCCTACTCTCTATAAGTTGTGAAAAATATCGGGAACACGTCCACATTATGCATCACTGGCATCGGTAGGGGGAAGTTAGACATGATGTCCCACTGTAACTCTCCCATCATACTAGGAACCATCATCCCGAGTAGGAGAGTCTTCATCATCCACTTGGCCTCCATCCTTCTTATTCTGGAGTTGTGAAGGAGTTCTTTGAGTGTGTCTTTCAGGGACCCACAGGGGGAAAAACACACACAGCTCCCCTGGATCTTATAAGAATAGGATCCGGGCCTTTCCAGAGATCAGTCAAGACATCTTTCCATTTTACCATTTCTTTTGGCCTATCAGGCTTTAAACTGTGGCGATCAGCCGCAGTGTGGCCTTGGGCATCAGAGTTCAAGAAATTAAGGGTAAAAAGTGCCATGGACACAGCAAATCTTGGTACCAAGGGTACCAAGGGTAGAACATCCTCAATACTCCCCTTTTGTTTAATCAGATATGATTTGAGTGTACGATGGGCACGGTCCACAATGCCCTGTCCTTTAGGGTTATAAGGTAGGCCAGTTAGATGGGTAACATCCATTTGCCGACAAAACTGTCGGAATTTTCGAGAGGTATATGCTGATCCATTGTCTGTTTTTAAATTCTGGGTTATCCCCAAGCACTCCAGGCCTCAAGGCAATGTTGAATCACATGTGAGGCCTTTTCCCCTGTTAGGGGCGTGGCGACCATTACACCAGAACAAGTGTCAACAGAAACATGAACATATTGAAGCCTTCCAAAAGAGGGAACATGAGTAACATCCATCTACCACATCTGCAATGGTCTAATGCCACGTGGATTTATTCCCACGTGGGGAGCAGGTAAGAATTCCCAGCAATTCTGGCATTGAGTAACAATTTCCCTATCCTCTTTCCTGGATAGAGCAAAACGACAGCGCAAGCTCTCAACTGTCACATGAAAGCACTGATGGAATTCTTTTGCTGCTTGTGCATGGGTACGCAAGGCAGCGGCCACCAGCTTTGTAGCCTTGTCCGCTAAGTCATTCCCTGAGGACATGGGACCTGGGAGTCCAGAATGTGCTCGGACATGGGTAATGAAAACAGGAAATCTCCTATTTAACAAGGCAGCTTGTATCTTCTGAAAGATGTTAGCAACTCTGCTGGACGATCTTATAATTCCAGCTATCTGAAGGAGATTAACTGCATTAACCACATAAGAGGAATCTGATACAATATTGAGGGGTCCTGGAATGGCCTCATGAACCTTCAGTACTACCAGACATTCTAAAACTTGAGGTGAAGTTTCATTATATTGTTTAGATATAACCCTATCCTTGACCACATAAGCTCCCATACCAGTTTTCGATCCATCAGTGTACACCACAGTCCCATTTGGGAGTGGGTCTTTAGCTGTCACTTGTGGAAAAACTATAGCCTGGTTTAGGACAAACTGTAAAATTGGATGCTTTGGAAAATGATTATCAATTGTCCTGAAAAGGAAGTAACTAAAATTTCCCAATCACTAGATATGGCTGTCAAGGTCTGAACTTGTGCACCAGTATAAGGCACAATCAAGGAATCAGGATCCTTGCCAAAATGAGTAACAGCTGCTTTTATTCCACAAAGCGCGAGCTGTGAAACAGCATCAGGGTACCAGTTAATAATCTTAGTGGGGGAAGCATTTGGATGAATCCAAAGTAATGGTCCGCAAAGACACAACTAAGAAAGAGAACTATAGACCAATTTCCCTCATGAACATTGATGCAAAAATACTCAATAAAATACTTGCAAACCGGATTCAAGGACACATCAGAAAAATCATCCACCATGATCAAGTAGGCTTCATTCCAGGAATGCAGGGATGGTGCAACACTAGAAAATCTATCAATGTAATCCACCATATTAACAATATGCGAAAGAAAAAGCACATGATCATCTCACTAGATGCTGAAAAAGCCTTTGACAAAATCCAGCACCCCTTCATGATAAAGGTCCTATAGAGATCAGGGATAACAGGAACGTACCTGAATATAATAAAAGCAATATACAGTAAACCAACAGCTAACATCAAACTAAATGGAGAGAAACTCAAAGCAATTCCTCTAAAATCAGGAACAATACAAGGCTGTCCACTCTCTCCATATCTCTTCAATATTGTACTTGAAGTTCTAGCTACAGCAATAAGACAACAAAAGGAGATAAAGGGGATACAAATAGGAAAAGAAGAAGTCAAACTTTCACTATTTGCAGATGATATGATAGTTTACATAAGTGACCCAAAAAACTCAGCAAAGTTACTCCTAGAGCTGATAAACACCTTCAGCAAAGTGGCAGGATACAAGGTAAACTCAAAAAAATCAGTGGCCCTATTATATACAGATGATGAAGTGACTGAAGAAGAAATCAGAGAAACATCACCTTTTACAATAGCCAAAAACAGCATCAAATATCTGGGGATAATGTTAACCAAGGAAGCAAAGACCTGTATATCAAGAACTTTGTGTCTTTGAAGAAAGAAATCAAAGAAGATACCAGAAAATGGAAAGATCTCCCATGCTCTTGGATTGGTAGGATCAACATAATAAAAATGGCAATCTTGCCAAAAGCAGTCTATAGATTCAATGCAATCCCTATCAAAATTCCATCACAATTCTTCAAGGACCTGGAAAGAACATTAATCAACTTTATATGGAAAAACAAAAGGCCCAGGATAGCCAAAACATCCCTATACAATAAAGGAACTTCAGGAGGCATCACCATACCTGACTTCAAGCTCTATTATAGAGCTATAGTCCTGAAAACAGCTTGGTATTGGCACAAAAATAGGCAGGTAGACCAATGGAACCGAATCGAAAGCCCTAATTTTAACCCACACACCTATGAACACCTGATTTTTGACAAAGAAGCTAAAACTGTACAATGGAAAAAAGAAAGCATCTTCAACAAATGGTGCTGGCATAACTGGGTATTGGTATGCAGAAGACTGAAGATAGATCCATGTTTATCGCCTTGTTCAAAACTTAAGTCCAAATGGATCAAAGATCTCAACATACATCCAGCCACACTGAAACATTTAGAAGAGAAAGTGGGAGATACTCTTCAACGAGTTAGTACAGGAGACCACTTGCTAAACATAACACCAGTGGCACAGGCACTGAGACCGACAATTAACAAATGGGACCTTCTGAAACTAAAAAGCTTCTGTAAGGCAAAGGACACAGTCAAAAAGACAAGAAGGCAGGCCACAGAATGGGAAAAGATATTCACTAACCCTACATCTGACAGAGGGCTAATCTCCAAACTTTACAAAGAACTCAAGAAACAAGTCTCCAAAACACCAAAGGATCCACTTGAAAGGTGGGGTGCAGAGCTAAATAGAGAATTCTCAGTAGAGGAGGCTAAAATGGCCAAGAGACACTTAAGCAAGTGCTCAACATCCTTAGCCATCAGGGAAATGCAAATCAAAACAATTCTGAGATACCATCTTACTCCTGTCAGAATGGCTAGAATCAAAAACACCGAAGACAATTTATGCTGGAGAGGATGTGGAGAGAGAGGAACACTCCTCCACTGCTGGTGGGAATGCCGACTCATACAGCCTCTTTGGAAATCAGTATGTAGATCCCTCAGGAAAATGGGAATTAATCTACCATTAGACCCAGGAATTCCACTCTTAGGCATTTATCCAAATGAGGCAGGTTCATACAACAAGGGCATCTGTACCACTATGTTCATAGCAGCATTGTTTGTAATAGCCAGAACCTGGAAGCAACCTAGATGCCCCTCAACTGAAGAGTTGATAGAGAAAATGTGGTACATTTACACAATGGAGTGTTACTCAGCGGAAAAAAACAATGGAATCTTGAAATTCGCAGGGAAATGGATAGCACTGGAAGAAACCATCCTGAGTGAGGTAACCCAGTCCCAAAAAGACAAACATGGTATGTCCTCACTCATATATGGATTTTAGATATGGATCAGGATAGTGCCAGTCTGCACTTCCACAGATAGAGAGTCTGGGAAACAGGAAAGAACCTAAAAGATATGCATATATGCATAGTACCCAAGAGAAGAGGATGGAGACAAGATCCTCTGAATGGATGGGGAACACGGGGAGGGGTGGGGGGAGTGGGAGCTGGGAAGAATAGAGGGGGTAAAGAGGAAGGGAGTTGGTCATGGGGGAACAGGAAATTGAGGGGGTGGGGGTAGAATAGGGGGAAGAAGGAATCATAGGATCGAAGACAGATCAGGCTCCAGAGTGACCTGGAGTGATCTAAAGGTATAACACCAAGTGGCAAGCTAAGCAATAGTGGAGGGACCACCTCGAATGCCCATTCCTGATAATGAACTTGATGTCTATAACCATCCGGGAGCCTTCATCCTGTGACTGATGGAAGCAGAGGCAAACACACAATTAATCACTGAACTGAACCCAAGGAACCCAGTGACAGAGAGAGAGGAGTGATGAGAAAATTGGCAAAGAATGGGCTGGCAAAACCAGCAGAGACAGCTGATCTGAACAGGGGAGAGCTCTTGGACCCCAGAACGACAGTGGGGAGGCCAGCATGGGACTGATCTGGACCCCCCAAATGTGAGTGTCAGCGAGAAGGCCTGTGCAACCTATGGGGCCCTGAGCTGTGGATCAGTGTCTATCCCTGGTATACAAACTGTCTTCGTGTGCCTATAGCACAAAGAGAGATGCTCTCTCAGCCTGGACTCTTAGGGGAGTGCCTTGACCCTACCAAGGGTAAAATAACAGACACTAGATATCCCCTATGTGGAAGGATTTGGCAATAGGGTGGGAGGGAAGGGGGAAGGGGAGTGCGGGAGGAGGGGAGGGAGAGGTAACTGGGATTGACATGTAAAACAAACTATTTAAAAATAAATAAAAATGTTAATAATAAAAGAGAAACAACTCTGTATTTCATTGATTCTTTGTATTGTTTTCATTGTTTCTACTTTATTATAATTAAAAAACACAGACTAAAAGGTAGTGACTCCTCAATACGTTGTAATTGTGCTTCCTGTAAGGCCTCTTCCACCATCTGTAAGGCTCGGTGGGCGGCAGGGTAAATTTTCTGGGTGAGGAGATATGAGGCTCACCCTCTAGTAGATCGAAGAGGGGTTTTAGATCACCAGATGGAATTTTTAAAAAGGGCCTCAACCAATTTATATCTCCCAGAAGATTCTGAAAATCGTTTAATGTTTGTAAGTGGTCTTTGCGAATTTCTATTTTCTGAGGAACTATTATTTAGGAGTAATCATTGAGCCCAAAAGAGGCCTGTATCTGCAATTTGAACCTTTTCTGAGGCAATCTCTAATCCCCACTGTTTTAATTCAGCCACCAGCATGGGAAAAGCCTTTGTAAAACATCTAACTCTTTGTGACAAATAAGAATATCGTCCATATAATGGATCATGATTAAAGATGTAAATTGCTTCATAATTGGCTCCAAATCCTTTTGCACATACAGCTGACATATCGTTGGGCAATTGGCCATGCCTTGCGGCAGTACCTTCCACTGAAATCTCTTGTCTGGTTCCATATGTTTAAGAGAAGGGATAGTGAAGGCAAACCTTGGTCTATCCCGTGGGTAAAGTGGAATAGAGAAGAAACAATCCTTAATATCTATAATAATAAGCTTCCAATCTTGAGGAAGTGCTGAAAGCAAAGGAAGGCCTCTTTGAACAGGGCCATAAAGATGCATCTGATTGTTAATGGCCCTCAGGTCGTGGAGTAATCTCCACTTCCCAGATTTCTTCTTAATAACAAAAATTGGAGTATTCCATGGGGAGGTAGAAGGCTCTAGATGCCCCAGCCATTCTTGTTCTTGCACTAATCTTGTGACAGCCTCTAATTTTACAGAGGATAAAGGCCATTGAGAGACCCATACAAGCTTCTCCGTTTTCCATGGTATGCGTTGTGAAGCCTCAACGGCCCCTAAATAAAACCCAGTCCTTTTCTACCCTGATTTCTGTGTTGCATAATGGGTTCTATTCTGCCTTGTTCTTGCCTACCCAAGCCTCTATCCTTTGTATACCACATCTTTGCCATAATGGCTGATTCCTGGTGGGAGTATTCATTAGTTAGGGTCATGCCCATGGCTTGTAACAC
This sequence comes from Mesocricetus auratus, assembly GCF_017639785.1. NCBI lineage: Eukaryota > Metazoa > Chordata > Mammalia > Rodentia > Cricetidae > Mesocricetus > Mesocricetus auratus. The sequence continues at coordinate 15,809 of NW_024431031.1, forward strand.
ATCCCATCCCCATAAATTTACAGGGAGTGGCAACATATAGGGGGTAAAACAGCCCCGTTTGCCCTCAGCGTTCCGCCAGGTTAAGGCTGAGGCACTGATGGCAGGAGAGGACTAGTATCCAAGACGTTGTAGAGAATGAGATGAAACAACAGTGGGCCAAGACTTCGGCCACCAATGGAGTGAAATAATGCTTTTGTCTGTACCCGTATCCATTATCTCTTCAAATTCTTTTCCATTAATTAACAATTTTATTGTAGGTCTCTCATTTAGGGGTATAGCCAGATAGGCTGAATCACTTCCAGAAGATCCCAATGCCCTTTTTTTGGCTGTTTAACATTTTTTTCTTTTTTTATGTTTTTTTTTAATTTTATTTTCCAGTTTAAATTTAGATAAGAATCAAGGTTGCTTCACAAGTCAGTTCCAGGTCCCTCTCCCATTCCCTCCCTTCCTCCGGTGCCCTCCCCCCCCCGTTATCCCCTCCTTTCTCCAAGGAGGGTGAGGCCCTCCATGGGGGTGTCCATAGTGTGTCATTTCATATAGGGCAGGGCCTAGACCCTTTCCCAAGAGTTCAGGGTGAGAGTGCACCTCACATTGTTCTATGGGAGTCCAAAGTCCGTGTGTATACTTGGGATGGGTACTGATCTGCTGCCCAAGGCTCAATAGATTCCCTAGGCCTCTTCACTGACACCCAGATTCAGGGGGTCTTGATCAGTCCCATGCTGGCTTCCCAGGCTAATGTCTGGGATTCAAGAGTTAACCTTTGTCTGGTCAGCTGTTTCTGGGGGATAAACCAGCCCAGTCTTAATCCATTTGATCATCAGTCTTCCCTCTCTGTTACTGGCTTTCTTGAGTTCAGCTCAGTACTTAACCAAGGGAGTCTGCATCTTCTTCGATCATCCACTAAATAAAGTTTCTGTTTCCCAGACTCTCTGGCCATAGGATTGTAGGCTGGCACTCCCCAGATCTATGTCTAAAATCCATATATGAGAGAGTACATGCCATGTTTCTCTTTTTGTGACTGGGTTACCTCACTCAGGATGGTTTCTTCTAGTGTCATCCATTTGCCTGCGAATCTCATGATTCCATTATTTTTTTCTGCTGAATAGTACTCCATTGTGTAGATGTACCACATTTTCTCTATCCACTCTTCGGGTGAGGGACATCTAGGTTGCTTCCAAGTTCTGGCTATTACAAATAAAGCTGCTATGAACATAGTGGAACAGACATCTTTGTTGTATGAATGGGCATCTTTTGGATATATGCCTAAGAGTGGAGTTGCTGGGTCTTGCGGTAGGTTTATTCCCATTTTTCTGAGGAATCTCCATGCTGATTTCCAAAGTGGCTGAACCAGTTGGCACTCCCACCAGCAATGGAGGAGTGTCCCCCTTTCACCACATCCTCTCCAGCATAAATTGTCATTGGTGTTTTTGATTTTAGCCATTCTGACAGGAGTGAGATGGTATCTGAGAGTTGTTTTGATTTGCATTTCCCGGATGGCTAAGGATGTTGAGCACTTTCTCAAGTGCCTCTCAGCCATTTTAGACTCCTCTATTGAAAACTCTCTATT
>NW_024431032.1:0-692 GCF_017639785.1 Mesocricetus auratus
ATGTATTCCGTAGGCTGGTGCCACCAGATAGCTCAGCAAGAGAAGGAGCCTACCACAAAGGTTTATAACCTCAGTTTGATTCCTGGGACTCACTTTATAGAGGAGAAAGTCCATGGGTTATCCTCTCATTTCTACATAAGCATATTCACATCTACACACATATCCATACACACAAGTAAAATCAATAAAAAATTAAGATCCCCCCAAAAAAACCAAAAAACTTAAGATCCAATAAATAGGACAATAATATCTGACTCTAATCCCAACATAATAGGGAGGTAGAGTTCAAGATCATACAACATAAGGAGTAAGCCACCCTGCACTACACGAGATCCTATCTAAAAATGAAAAAAGTAAAAAGCCGAAACAGCAGCTAGAAAGGTCACCCATGAGTTAAAGGCACTTGCTGCTCTGCTCTTCATAAAGACCTCATTAAGTTCAATTCCCAGCACATGTTAGCTCACAACTACTTATAAATCCAGTTCTAGAAGATAATACCCTCTTCTGGTTTACATAGGGAATATATGCAAATGGTACACATATACACACCTACTCAGTCACCCACACATAAATAAAAGTAAATTTCTTAACACGAAACAAATCTAAATCCCAAGAGCTATGCAATATAAAAACCTGAATATTATGCAAAATAATAGTCAGTAAGGAAATCCAAACCACGAAGATAGGGTCTG
>NW_024431033.1:0-18054 GCF_017639785.1 Mesocricetus auratus
CACCATAGGCACATTTCTGTCTGCTGGCAGAAGTGGCTATTTTTCTCCACGAGTAAAACACCTGTAGCTCTAAGAAAGATATGAGTGGCCAGTGCCAGGTTATAAAACCTGAGAGACCCCTTGTGGTTCTGTGCAGTAAAAAATCTGAAAATCGCAAACATTATTAGTGGGGAAATAAAATGAACAGCTTTTATAGTGTCCCGAGCAGACATTAACTTAAGCCAGGCAATTAAGAGCTGTTGGCATCTGTGGGGACTAGAAATATGATAGAAGGTCAGCTGGATGCAAAACAGGAATTTGTCATTTGAAGCTGAATGAACAGGGGAGACCAAACAGGACATTCCTGTGTGGAAGGTGGTTCCTGACCTGAGACAGGTTTAGCCTCAATGGGAAGTGGCAAGAAGACTCTGTGACCAGTGGGAGCTTTCCTCAGGTTTAGCTTTCAAAGCTAGAAGAATGAGATTTAGAAGAAGAAAGAGAATGCTGAAGAGAATGCTTAGCAGAGACATAGAGAAAAGCTTGGACGTAGGGTGACTCCTTCCATTGACAAGAACACTGGCAGTGACTATAAAGATCCCATAAAATATCAGCATCTAGAGAACCATTTGTTAGCACTGAGATAATTGAGTCTAGATGCCTTAATGAAAAGGATTAAGAAAATGGGTTTTAAGATTTCTAAGAGGCATTCCAGAGGAGAAAACTGCTTATCTTCCTTCGTTTGTTTGTTACCCATGAGCGAAGCCTTAAGTAAAAAAAATGGCAAAATCAACTCTTCAGAACTTGTCAGTGTTTTTCTAATTTTCTACATCCCCAGCACTCAAAAGCCACTACAGCTGTTGTCTAAGTTCCCAGCCACTGCTCAAGTTGGCATCAGATCAGGTCTTGCTTGTGCTGCCATAGTGTTCAAACATGCAGAATGTAAGTGTTCTACCTCCATTCATTTTGCCATGAGGAATCTGAGTGACCTTTGAGGAGGACAGTATCTGTTTGGTTTTTACTGCTGAAAAGTTTCTGCACCCCAATGAGCCTCTCTGCCAAAACAGCAAACAAAATCATACCAAATCTATCCAAATTGGAAAATGTTCACATTTAATGAACATAACCACACCTGCCTGGTATTTAAACTGTCTGTCCCAAAACAGACATGTGATTTTCATGGGTCATGATATGGCAGAATTTCTGAGGGTGAGCAGGGTTTGAAGATGGATCAATGGGAGAGGGGGTTTTCCACCAGCACATTCCAGACTCTTTGGGTATATGGATGCCAGTGGCTGGGGTGAAACGTCCACTAGAACACTCCTTTTTCCCCATTATTAGGCAAAATTAAGCAAACATATGGCAGGAATTCATGGCTAAAAATAGAGGAACATGAATTAATGGATCTCACTCTATCTTGAACATCTAGCTTTCATACACAGCCCATGACTTACTTTCCTGGGACCAAGACACACACAGCATGCTAGATGTCTGTATATCATTGATCAATGAAGTCCATCTCTAACAGTCATGCACAATGACAAACTTGGAATTAGCAATCAGATGAGACCCATTTACACAACTTTAGGGTGTCAAATAGACAGCCCAAGATTGCAAGGAAAACAGCAAAAGTTAGGTGGACATGAAGACAAGTATAACTATATTGAATAAAGCCAGTGTTGTTTAGGTAATATATAGTAGGTTTCCATGCTGACAGCTCCAAGACTATGCATGAGGGTCAGATTGCAGTTGCCATGGTCACGCTAGAATGCTGGAGGTGCAGGAATGTGGGATATGTGTAAGGAAGGCTGCAGTGAACAAGTGCAGCAAGCCTGGGAGAGAGGCCAGGTGGAAGGCTGAAGGGAAGGCTGAAAAGGTTCCGAGTATGCCTCTTGGAGTCCATTTCTTGCAAACACATGCCCCATCTCCTGGACATTGAATGACATTATTTGGTGTGTTCCCATTGGTATTTCTCATTGCTTTGGACAAGACTTTCCTCACTGTCACCTATAATTTCCTTTTAAAATGCTGGTCTAATCTAATCTGTGACATTGTATTGTATAAAGACTCAACATTCATTTTGATTTTTCAAAGGATCAATACTTTGAGCCCCAAAAGATACTTTGAACCTCAGACTTTCTTACATTGTTGGAGTTGTTAATGATACCGGGGCAACACATGTTGCACTAAATGCAGTTTACCTTATGAGATTTCTATGTATTTTATGTATGGAATTTAATGAGTTAATTGTGAAAAGTCTCCCTTCACAAGTAGAAAGTGCTTTTTAAAAAAATAATGGTGATGCCATTTTGGCAGTCCTGTGGGATCTCTAAAAGTGAGGAATGCCCTCTATAGTAGATCTAGAGCTGTTCTTTGACAATTAAGACAAATGCTTAGTTTCAGCCTCCTCAGCTTCCAGGTCTCCCACAGCATGGACTTATCCCATCCCACATTCTAAACGCCTTCCACTAATTTACTACACCATGACTTCCCCATTTGGTTGAATTACAACACTCTAAACGATGTGCAATAAGTGAACCTTTGTCAAGTGGTGTTTGATGCATGGCTTAGGTAACTAATACAGTGTCATTGAATGGATGAAAATTCATAGTAAATTTTCTATTCCCTATCATTCTTCCACCATTTAAAAAACAAATTCTATTATGCAAATATTGTTCAAAATAAATTATTATCGGGGCTTTCCACAGAGGTTTAACCATCTACAAAACAAATATTGACAAATCACATATAATTTTTCCTTTATCAGCGATTTTGTAAAGAATATTCCTCCATGTATATTTTTATCCAACTGCAAATGATGACTCAGAAACATTTTCCTATGTAGCGGTTTAATTAAAGCAGGTATGACTGAACCATCAATGTCCCTCTTTAGTAAGTAGGAGGGGTAATAGCAATTACAGAAATGAAGGAGATTCAAACAACTTTGAAATGACATCTGAATTAATGCCTTCCTCTTTTTTATTTTATTATTTATTTTTTATTATTTTAATTTTAAATGGCTTGTTTTGCATGTCAATCCCAGTTCCATCTCCCTCCCTTCTCCCGTACCCCCCACAATTCCCTCCCATCCTCCCACCCTATCCCCAATTCTTTCTGCATAGGGGATATCTAGAGTCTATCATTTCACTCACGGTAGGGTCCAGGCACTTCCCTAAGAGTCCAGGCAGAGAGAGCAACCCTCTTTGTGTTATGGACACACGAAGTCTATTAGTATTCGAGGAATAAACACTGATCCACTGCTCAGGACCCCATAGGTAGCCCAGGCCTCCTCACTGACTCTCACATTCAGGGAGTCTGGATCAGTCCCATGCTGGCCTCCCAGCTGTCGGTCTGGGGTCCAAGAGCTCTCCCCTGTTCAGATCAGCTGTCTCTGCTGGTTTTCCCAGCCCATTCTTTGCCAATTTGCTCATCACTCCTCTCTCTCTGCCACTGGGTTCCTTGGGTTCAGTTCAGTGTTTAACTGTGGGTGTTTGCCTCTGCTTCCATCAGTCACTGGATGAAGGCTCCAGGATGGTTATAGACATCAAGTTCACTATCAGGAATGGTCATTCGAGGTGGTCTCTACACTATTGCTTAGCTTGCCAATTGGTGTCATCCCTTTAGATCACTAGAGGTCACACTGGTGCTTGATCTGTCTTCTACCCCCCCCAGTCAAACTTCCTTTTCCTCCATGACCTACTCTGTCTTCCACTTCTCCCCCTCTCTATTTCCCAGGTCCCCCCCTTGCCGTGTTCCCCATCTGTTCAGAGGATCTTGCCTCATTTCTCTTTTCTTGGGTACCATGCATACATTAGTATCTAAGGTTAACACCTGGCTTCCACACCTACACACATGTGCACATGCCTGCATAACCACATACAATTGCATAAATGAGAGCATACACCAAAATTAAAGTAAAAAACAGTAAAAACATCACCTCATACCTTCAGAAATGATAGACTGTGTCCTTGGATTAGAAAAAATAAGATGTAATTTAATTAGCATTCCCTAAGAACCTGAGATAAAGCATTTTGATCCTTTGTATAATGACTGGGTATAGCCCATGAAATTTATTTTGAAATTTTATTAAAAGTGGATTATCTTTTAAAAAATAATCACATTCTTAGTGTGGAGAATATAAAATTTAGAAATTTTCAAAAATAGTTTGAAAATTATTGAAAGAGCTCATAATGATAACTAGGAACTATTTAGAACCAAATAGTAATAAAAATAATAACAAAACATGTATGTGGCTAATATAGTCAGAAGAATATCCATCTCATAAAATTGTAAAAAAAGACAAAAGTTAATGTAGGAAAAAAATAATATGAAGTACATGGTAATAACATAAGAGGAGAATTAAATGATAACACATATAAAGGTAAATGTTTATAGGTTTAACTGTAGGACACTGGCACAATTGACAAAGAGAAAGAAGCTATGAATAAACTTTATCAAACAATAAAGGAATATAACTAGGTAAATAAGAAAGACAAGGAAGGATAATATTACAATAGCATAACAATATATTAATAATATAACATAATAAACATAAGATAAACATGTAAATAAAAATAGAAACTAATAAAATTATAATATACTACAATATAATAAAACAGAATAAAGAAGCACAAGTGACCCTGAATATTATGGACTATAATACTATAGTACATTAAAACATAAAATGAACAAATGCTTTTCTTGAATCAATTATTGGAGAAGGGACAGATTTTCTCCTGAAATTTCCTGCCCCGGATGGTCAGAGAAGTTGTCAGGCAATTATGGCAGAGAAGACTTGTCCCAGTTCTAGGATGATATAATCCATTTAAAATGTACACTGATCTCTTCTGCTATATAAACTATGTGATGTACAAGCTAGTTAGAAAATTACTAAAATGTGTTTCTTGGCCATCTTTACCAATAAAGATGTTTTGTAAACCACCATACATTTATCATGAATTTTCCATTTAATAATTACCTATTTCCTCCATGTTCATGACAGGCCTAAATGCTGTGACAGCTGTGCTACCACATAAGTCAAACCTTAATCTACTCTTAACATGTAACCTGAACCCTAATCATAAAAGGAAACCTAGCCTTAAACTCTGAACCAATTCCTAATTCTAGTATGTAAGAACTGTGAGGGAAACATGGAGGGTGGTTAGGAATACCTTTTCTTCTTATGAATGACAGTTTTGTGTCAGAAACTCATCTATATTCTCAGTTCTTTCAAAACACCATGCTATTCTTTATTCTCTCACACTCAAACTGCAGCATTTTCCTCCAAGTACAGACATTGTTTGAAATGGTTCATTCTTTAGCTCCCAGTTTTCTGCCTTGTTTCCTAATATTCGTGAAGAGTTGAATTGTGATCCAAACACACACACACACACACACACACACACACACACACACGAGTGTTAGTAATGATACATCTATCTATCCATATATGTATCCATATTAATCTGTATGTTTTTACGTATATATCCTTATATTTGTATGGCAGGTTGGTGATTCATAAGATAAATCTTCCAGATGTAGTTAACACTTCCTAACTTCCTATAATTCATGATGCATTGAAATACTAATATTTCTGAGACAGAAGACTGAGTACATATTTTAAGATAAGCATTTTTAATAGATTATACAACAAAAGTAAACTCTTATCATCTCTTCTATATGATTTCTAGTTCTGTTGGCAGGAAAAGATCTGCGATTATTTGTGAAACATGGACAAAACAGATCCCTAACTGTATCAATCTGAAAGAAATTGTGTAAAATAAGAGCTATCAAACAGAATGTTCAAACAATATCATGAAAGATTTGAATATCCCTTTCAACTGAACAGGGTATCTATGTGTGATTCTATATTTTAGTTATGTTTACAATTTTAGAGTAATTTACAACATTGTGAAAATTAAGTATTCAGGCTCCATATCACAGCCTAGTAGGATTCCTTCCCTAAGGGAGGGCCTCTGGCTTCTAATCTCAGGGATAATTCTTCTGTTCCAGAAACAGAAAGATTTTTAATTCCCCTTGGGGTCACATAAGACACCTGTGAACTTTGTCTTAGAACATGGGCTGGATTGTCTCCTACAAAAACACAGGGTCCAGGGATTTTCCTCAGGATACCAGGGATATAACTTCCTGCATCAAGTGAGAAAATCAGCCTTCTAGATGCCACTGGCAATACTGGGCAAACTCCAAGACCATTCCTATGATGAGACCTATTTTGTACTGCTTGGTATCATTCCTGCAGATGGTGACATTACAACCTGTTTGGCTCCTCCTGTACTGACCCAGGAACCCTGCTTTATGATTAGACATGGGATGATTCTCAGGAAAAGGATAGGACTTGAATTTGTGGCCCTCATCATCACTGGTCAAGAAGAAAACCCTCCCAAGATGTAGTCTTTTCTGATGATTTTAAATGCCTCCATTGAAACATAAAGTGTCTTGCAAAAGTGGAAGAAGGAAGAAATATCCAATTAAAAATCTAATACAACTTCTCAAGAAATTCTCTGGCACTTCCAGGATCTGAAAAAAAATATGATATGTTATCCTTATATGTAGACCCTGGATTATTGTGTTAAAAATTAAATGACATGATTAAGACAAAAAATTAGATATGTTCTATTAAAGATAAACCGTTTGAGATGCAGATAGTAAAATATATTTAAAATTTAGTCAGGGAGGGACTAGCCTATCTACAAACAAATACCACATATACTGAAAAAAGCCAACAATGTTCATAGCAGCTTATCTCTTCTAGCCAGAACCTGGAAAAAACCCAGCTGCCACTCAACCATAGCATGAACAAAGAATATGTGGTACATTTTCAAATTGGGGTATTGCTTAGCTGTAAAAAACAATTATACGCCGGGCGGTGGTGGCACACGCCTTTAATCCCAGCACTCGGGAGGCAGAGGCAGGCAGATCTCTGTGAGTTCAAGGCCAGGCTGGACCGACAGCCTCGAAAACAATACAGAGAAACCCTGTCTCGAAAAACCAAAAAAAAACCACACAATTACACTATGAAGTCTGCAGGCAAGTGGATGGAACTTGAGGAAAACATCCCGAGTGAAGAAACCCAGTCTCAGAAAGACAAAAACAGTATGTAATCACTCATAAGTTGATACCAGATAGAAAGTGGAGGATAACCAGACTACAATTCACAGCTAGGTAACATGAGGATCCTAAGAGGGATTTATGGAGTGTCCTTGGAAAGGAAATTAGATGAGCTCTCCCAAGTAAACCTAGGGATAGGTGATGGTAAAGGGGAGGGGAAGGGGGATGACAACTTATGGAAAACAGATGAACAAGTTGGGAGAGGAACAGATTAAGGGAAAATGAAAGACATATTTTGATAAATGGAGACTTTATGAAGTTAGGGAGAAATATGGTGCTAGGGATACTCCCAGAAATCCATAAGGATGAACCCAGATAAGACTCCTAATAATAGTGGATAGGGTGTAGGGAATGGCTTTCACCTGTAATCAGACTGGTTAATATCCCAAATGAGATTATAGAGACTACATCCAGTAATGGATGGAAACAGATTCTGAGATGCACAACCAAGAATTCTGAGAATTCAGTGGAAGAGAGAGAGGAGGAAATACATGAGCAAGGTGGGCCAAGACCATGATGGGAAAATCTACAGTGACAACTTCATCAAACTCTAAGGGACTGACAAATTATAGACTGAGAGCCATGGCACCTCTGCCATCTGCACGTGGGAGAAACACGGAGCCATGGCCCTCTGGTTTTGGGAGACAAATTTGTAGCTGGGCCTATCTGAGGAGCCCCTGAACAAGGATCCAGATCTGTCTATAGTGCATGAGCTATATTGTTGGAGCCCATTCACTATGTTGAGATGGTATGCTCAGATTTACTGCAGGAGGAGGGGCTTGGCCCTGTCTCAATTTATGGGCCAGGTATTGTTACAATTACACGGGATAACCTACACTGTGGGAGGAGGGAATGGAAACAGGAGCTGCTTGGCTACAGGACACAATGCGTGTCAGGAGAAAGATGGGCGGGAGAACGATGTTTGGAATGTAAAATGAAATTTAAAACAACTAAGTTAAAATAAAAAATGGGAAAATGATTTATAAATTTCCGATGGAAACACCAATGACCAATAATAGCTGAAACAATCCCACACCATGAAATGAAAAATGAAGCAAAACAATAGAACAAAACCAAAACTGCTGGAAGCATCACCAATCCAGATTTCAGATTACAATACACAGTTAAAACAATAAAAATTGCAAACAACTTTATTCATCAGTGTCAGATAATGTAGGATACACATACAATCCCATAGCCTTACATTCCCTTAATTTTTGGAAAAGAGGCCAAAATTTCACATTATGGATGACAAAGGGTCCTGGTCAAATTGGACAGCTGTAGGTAGATGAATATAATTTGATTCTTATATCTTACTCTGCACAAAACTCAACTTCCAATGAACCAGGTATCTCACTGAAAATCCAGAAATGTACAGATTAATGATTAATGCATTAGCACGACAAAAGACTTTCTCAACAGTACACTAGTTGTACAAACACTACCAAGTAATTTCCAAGACTTAATAAAGGGAACAGCATGAAACTAGAAATCTTGTGAACCACAAGACAACATGGAAGAATGGCTAACCTTAACCCTAACCCTAGCCCTGCAGGCCATGGTGGCTCTCCAGCCATGCCAGCTTTAGCAAGTCTGGGCCTACCATGAGCCACGTCATTCCAGCGCCGAGGAATCAGAGGCCGTCCACAACCGGTTGTTGGGTTGGCCTAAGAGCAAGTTGGGCCCAGCCTCAGTGGTGATGTTGGGTGCTTATTGAACCACAGCAGGAGGTCGCAGGCACAGGATGCAACACTGCAAGCACAAGGCCTGCCTGCAGATGGAATGCCTAGAGTGCCGATTTTGCAAGGATATGAAGAACTTTGGAGGCCCCAGGTACATGAAGCAGAGTGGCATCATCCTGCAGTACATCGCGCCAGTGCTGCCCCATACCGCTGTGTGCATTGTGTGGCGAGGCAGGGAAGGAGGACACAGAAGAGGAGGAGGAAGGCAAGTTTAACTTCATGCTCATGGAGTGCTCCATCTGCAACGAGATCATCCACCCTGATGCCTTAAGATTAAGGAATCAGAGGGAGTGGTCAACAAAGAACTTCCCAACCTCTGGCAGTATCTGAAGTGTTACAATGCTGGCAAGACCAGAAAACAAAAGCCAGGCCCTGGCTTTAAGTTTGCCTCCAACCTGCCTGGCTCCTTGCTCAAGGAGCAGAAAATGAACTGGGATAACAAGGAAGCACAGGAGCCTGCCAAGTGGAGGAGTGATTGTGAAGAGGCTCCCCGATGCAGGTCAGATGAGCATCCCAAGAAATTGCCTACATATGTCTAATGAGGAGCACCCAAGGAGGAAGAAGAAATACGAGAAGCCCCAAGAGATGGGTGAATGCAAGCCAACCTCGAATCTTCAAAAATGTACCCATTCCTCCACCTGCCTCTCCTCTAGACCCACACTCTAGGCAGCAGTCTCAGCCCCTTTAGGAGATCCAGGCTCACTTATTTCCAGCAACAGCTAAAACCTGGCAAAGAAGATACGTTTTTCAGGAAAAATCGGCGATCCTGGATGAACACTGATGATCACTTGGGACTGGCCAACAAACCAGTGCTTCAAGCAGGAACCAGAAGATGACCAGCTTGAGGCACCTCCTAAGACCCGGGAGAGTGACCAGTCACGTTCCAGCTCACTCACTGCTGGGCCCTGCGCTGTAGGGGCTGAAGGCCCAGAAGGATAAATAAGGTGAAGATGCTCCGGAAACGGCAGTTTCCCAAAAAGGAGCTGAGCAAAGAACTAAGCAAGGATCTCAATCACAAGATCCAAAAGACAGAGAGTACCTTGGCACAGGAGAACCACCAGCCCATCATGTCTAAGTGCGAGAGTGAGAATGAGGAGCCAAAGAGGTCCCTAATCCACTTCAAGTGCCCCCACCACTTCAGCAAGAGGCTTAACGGTACCTCTAGGGAGTTACAGCACCCACTAGGACCTGGCCTGTGCAGCCCACCTCGGGTTATCTTCCAATGCCCTCCTGCTTCGTCCCTAGCTATGTGCATCCAGACGGAGCATCATGTGATCCCACTGCCACCCTCAGCCCCCACCTGACTCGCCGCCCCTTGATGATGGAGCAGGGCCTGTTATGCTCAGGGAGGTGTGGATGGCAGATTACAGCTACCTCAGACACCAAGGCCTGTGAGTCTGCATGCGGGTCTGCAGAACCTGAAACCACTGGTGCTGCGTTAAGCAGGTGTGGACCCGCATTGACTTGAACCACTGCAAGTCCATCAATCCCCTGATGCTGAGCGGCATCATCCAGTGACAGCCTGTCTCCCTTGACCAGGTGGACCAATAGCTCTAAGAAGTGGCTGAAATTGCTCATCCAGCGGTTGCCTGGGCTCTGAGACTTGGTGCTGTCGGGTTGTTCATGCATTGCTGTCTCAGCCCTCTGTGGTTCCAGTTGTCCATTAATCGGGTCCCTGGATGTTCAGTGGGTAAAGGATTAAAGAATGCCCAGATGCTGGATCTCCTGTGCCCACCCACAGACAACACACAGGTCAGGTCACATGGACAATTGGAGCACATTGTAGTACTGCACCTAGCTGGTGTGGACATCACAGACGCTTCCCTGTTGCTCATTATCTACCAAATGCCCCCGCTCTCCAAGCTCTACCTCAGTTACTGTAACCATGTCATTGATCACTCCATCACCCGGCATGCTGTAGTCGGCACTACCGCTGCATTCTCTGACAGAGATCGTTCTATCAGACTACAATAAGGTCACTGACCAGCGCCTGTCCTTCTTCAAACGCTTTACAAATATCAGTCATATTGATCTGAGGTACTGCAAACAAGTCACAAACGAAGGCTGTGAACAGTTAAAAGCTGAAATGTCTGTGAGTGTTCAGTTTGGGCAAGTGGAAGAGGAACTCCTGCAAAAACCAAGTTAGTTCCTGGACAAGCATGTAAATATGGAGGGTTGGGGGTACACAGCCTGGGAGGGGAAAAGACTCCAAATCAAGTGGGCTTATATTCCTTTGGAATTTGGAACAAGAGACCACAGGACACAGTTCTGATTCCCAAGTCTTGCCAAGGGAGAATCCTTTCAACTAACCATTTGGGGATGAGTGAGCCAGATGTTTTCCTCTGTTCTTTCTGCATCATAAGTACAGTTTCTGGACCATTTATAAGCCAGCCTTTAGAAGACATTTCAGTTGGAAAGGAAGATGAGCTTTGGAGTAATTCTCTTAGAAGCCTGAGCTTAGTGTTCTTGTTGATAGATTTGTTTGAGACACCCTGTTCCTTGCAATACCAAGGCTTCTGGTGTTAATTCGAGAGAACTACACATACCACCTGCAGCTGGCTTAACACATTTTGTAGTTGGTTTTGTTACTGCATAACTATTTTTTATATATTGTTAAAAATTAATTATGAAAGATTTGAATGCATACCAATGTTTTTATTATTTGATTGCCAACGTTCCTGCAGGTATGGAGAACATAAACTTTACTTCATCAGCATAAAGAGTCCATCTACAGATGTGCCTTGGTGTGAGAGGGGCTATTAACTTCCACTTAAAATCATATTTAACTGGATGTTGAGGGCCTACTGTGTATGTAAAGAAGTTACAGAAGCATGCTGTGTTTAAGTATAAAGTATAGTCCAGGTAAAACACATTGTCAGGTTTCAATAGAGAGTTCACCTCATCCTTAAAATCTTACAATTCAGATATCAGCCTTTACACCCAAGAAGATTTTGCCATAAGCATGAGCTCTTACATAATTCTTTTGGCATAGATCTAATTTATACTATGAATCAAGTAAATGTATCTGAAGCCTTCCTTTCTTTTGGAGTGTTCAGTTTCCACTGAAGTTGTTAACCAGGATATTTTCTAGTTGTCATGTTCTGCATCCATAAGTGCCTTTGTTGTTGTGGTATATCTTAGACCTTCTCTGATGCAGTTTTACTTTTGTTGTATTTGCATAAACAATTGTAGAAAAAATGTATGATGTAGTTTAAACTGTAGCATATAGGCCTATGACAATATTTATGAGGCAAACAATAGTAAATGAGAAATTTAAATTTCACATACAACTTCTTGATTTTCTTCAATCTTATTGAAATTTTTTTCCTCTTGAAGTTTTGATTCTGGCATTTCTTCTCCTAGTTCTTCTGAAAACTCTTTGTTTTCCATGAAAAACAAAAAATGCAAACAGTTAGGAAAATATAATTCTATTGGGCAAATTATTACTCATTAAAAATGGAAATAAAAGGTGAAAGATTTATACAATCTAAAGAGAAACCAGAGTACTAAGTCTGTGCCATGTTATGGGCTTGTTTTGACACATACATGCTTTGTATGTTGTGTCAGGAAATTTATAAATGATATGTAGGCTTACATCCTCATAGGAAGATAATGTGGGAAGATGACACATCAATGCTGAACCCTCCTTGCCTTACAAGAGTAACTTTAAATAACTTACTAATCACTTCATCAGAATTACACTTGGTTTACCAAACATTTATGTGTAAACAGGATAACATACTTAAGATGTACACTGACAAAATGTTCTTTTATGATTCATTCTAGTACATGGAGACTTTCTGTAATTAACATCTTATTTCTTCCAAGGAAAAATTGGTGTTGGTGTCTTTTTTGCTCTCCTAGGTCAACATAATCTTTAAACTATTCATTGCCCATTAGCTGGAACCCACTTTGTTACAGCTGTGTCCATTTTTCTCAGTGACATGCAGGAACTATATTTAGGGTCATCCTTTGTTCATCAGATATCATTTGGAATTTTTAACAATTTTGAGTGTTCCTGATAAGTTTTTACGTTAGGTTTTGAAAGGGAGACATTCCAGACATGATTTCTTCACTGATATAGGGCCTGTTCTGAGGCAGATAGGTTTTCAGGCAATAGTCTACAGGGAATGTAAAGTTGTAAAAGCGAACAACATATATATGGACTGCTCTGCCATATGATAGCATGTCCTAATTTATTGTAATGGATTATAGATATTTAAACTTGCTATTCCTATTCTTTATAATTATACTACCGATAAAGACAGGCAGTGTACTATGAGTTAAAAATAAAACAAAAATTGAATTTCTCTTGTGATAATATGATGTAATGCTGATTGTCCAGGTCAGAATAGAATCACAGTGCAAAATTAACATCTATATTACCTTTAAACTAGCTTTACTATAGCTATAAGAGAAACTGAAAAGACAACCATTAAGCATCAAAATGTCATTTAGCTTCATATGAAAATGTGGAAAAAGAATACCAGGGAACACCTACAGGGTCAACAAAGCAAGTTCCGACTTTGAGGAAGTCTCATTTAGTCACAGGATGGACTTCTCTAAGTCATTACTTAACAGAATGATTGCTCAATGGAAAGGTTAAAGTTATTGAATCTGATATTAAAATCGAACCTGAGAACAATTTTCAAATTATTTATGTTGCCAACATGAATATTTTTGAAGTACGTATGCCACAAATGAGATGTCCTCACTAGGGACAAGCTCTATTATCAAGTTTATAATTGGTATCTTGTTGGGTCCGAGCTCCCCACGGGGTCTCTTTGAGTCACTGGTCAGCCAACAGGTGCATCCTGTTTTCCAATCCAAGTGCATCCTGTTTTCTAGTCCTGGCTTATTGAACTGAATTTGCCACACTGACTTCAACATATAGCATTAGGAAAACACTATCTCTTCCACCTGGTGAATTTCCACTGTGATGCCATCCTGTATATAAGGCTGCTCCCTCTCTACAAGGATGAAGAGACCTCTTAGGACAAAAGACCAGATATGTTGTCTTCCATTTCAACCTCCAGTCTTTGGCCTGGTATGTTAGACTTGCTCGGGGGCACAGGTGGCACGAGGTGGGGGTGTCTGTGAGTTGCTGGTCAGCCAACAGTGTCTGGAAGAGTGTTTTCATGTGAAATGTATTGGCATTCATTGATCAGAAGGAGTAAACAAAGGAAATTCACCTGCTTGAAATTGCAGTGGTGCAGATTTGGGTTTGCAGACGGGATGAGAATAATCCCTCAGATGTATGGACATTGAAATGAGTTATTTAGTCAATGTGTGAGGTTTAACAAACATGTATTTATACAATGTAATTATTAAGAAGCATTACCTCTGGATGTGGACATTTTACACCCCAAACTGAAAGAGAAAGAATATATAATCAATGTCTTACACAATGACAAATCCAAAGTTTCCTCTTTGAAGGCTTTGCATAATGAGCTCTTATTCCCATCTCTCAAAATTAATACCTATGATTTTACTGGATAGGACACACTGGAAGAAAAAAAGCTGCTTCCATACATGGTGCTGACCAAACATGATGGCTGCATGAAGAGGAATGAACACAGCCCAGTATTTCTCACCCTAAAAATACTCAATTCCAAATGGATCATGGGCCTCAAAACAAGATCATAGAGCTTTAATGTAAAAGAAGAGACAGTGTGGAATAGTACTGGTTCAGGAAACAAGTCTCTGAAGTGGACAAATGCAACACAGGCACTAAGATGAACATTCAATAAATGGGACCACATGACGCTGAAAGCTTCTTCATAGCAATATATGTATGTGTTATGGGATTTTCAATGAGGGATCCTGTATTTGATAGTGTGATATGTCATTGAAATAGACTATAGATATTATTTATAATAATTCCTTGTAAATAAGTTACAAAGTACTGCAGACAAATGTAAGCAGTGCACTTTGAGTACAACAACAAGACAAAAAATGATTTTCTCTTCTGAAGATGTAGTATAATATTGTGTGTCCAAGCCAGAAAATAATCTGTCATCTCAGTGTGTTTCTGCCATGTCCCTTCTGGCACATTTGAACATAAGTGTACTTTCAGAGAGCTAGATATTAAGAAACGACATTCAGATATTGGGGAAGTCTCATGTCTTCTATAAGACACTAATAAACAGAATGATTGCACACTGGAAAGTTAAGAAGTTCATACATGTGTATTAAACATTAACGATGAGGTTAAATTTCGTAATATTTTATTGTCACTGTGAATGTGACGCATGCTTGCTACTAGTACAATGGTATTGCTCATTACAAAGCCTACTGTAAATACTATCCAGACACAATTGGTACTGAGAAGTTTGTGTGTATGTAATATATGATAATATACATGTGACTTTCGAAATTTACATGCTTGAGATTGCTGTGTTACAGACTCAGATTTGCAGATTGGATGCAAATTATCCCTCAGTTGAATAGATTTAGAAATGAGATATTTAGTCAATATACGGAACTCAAGCAACATGTAATTATTCCATGTTAATATTAAAAGGTATTTACCTCTGGGTGTGAACATTTTATGACCCAAACTTAAAGACAAAGAATATATCATCAATCTTATGCAAAATAACATCTCCAAAACTGTATCAATGAAGGCATTGGATGGCCATGAAGTCTCTTTCGCATCTCAAAAAATAAACACCTATTATTTTATGGAGTAGGACAGCAGCTGACAGAAATATACTGAAACATACCAAAACCAATGTACAAAGTCAATGTAATCCACATTGAAATTCTACATAACTTATAAAAGAAATGGTAAACACAACCACAACAGCATCAAAAAGCCTTTCAGCTTCACACAGAAATACAAGTAAAAACAACCAGACAACCAAACACCGAATACATTTAAAATGATGGTAAATACTAAAAGAGGCTTCAGAAATCAGTGTCTCAGATGGCACATTTTAATACAGAGGTAGAGCAATACAGACAGCATGATTTATCATCAATATAGACAAATTTATTTCCAGATAGAAGTCCAGACCCCAATAGCCACATGATTTTTCATAAGGAATCAAGAAAAACAAACAGGAAAATATCTCCCAAACACGATGATGACCTTGTTTGAAGGCTCAAAGCAGATTGAACATAGGTATTATATATATTAACCAGAACAGAACTCAATTTAAATGGGTATTGGGTATCAAGCTAAGACCATAGACCCTGTATATGACAGAAGAGAACGTGTTGAATAGGCTTGAAACCACTGGTACAGGGAAATACTTTCTGAAGAGTGCACCTGTAGCACAGCACTAAGTCACACATTTAATCCATAAGAGCACAACACTGAAACATTCTTCATGGCAAAGGATACCAGGGTACAGAATGAGAAAACAGTGTTAGCTAATAAACATCTAACATGCAGTTAGTATCTGAAATATATAAAGAAGAAAAAATTGGACTCCCAGAAAACCAATAAGCCAATATAAATCGTACAGATGAACACAAAGAGAATTTGTAAAACATGAGGCACATATGGGCAAGAATCAGGAGAATGCAAACCAAAACTACTTGGAGACTTCATTTTGCTCCTGTCTAAAGGGCTAAGATCAACTAAACAAATGACTATTCATTCATGTGTGGATGTGGTGAAAAACAAATACTTATTCATTACAGGTGAGAATACAAACATGTACATCCATTACAGAAAACACTTTGGGATTTTCTCTGGAAGCCTGAAGTCCACCCATACATCTCTTCATCATTTACCCAAAGACTCTATGTGCTACTACATAAATACCTGCTCATGAATGTTCATTATTAATCTATTTATGAAAGTCAGATTCTGGAAAGAGCCTAGATGTCCTTTAACTGACAAATATATAATGAAAATGTGATGGATTTCCATCATTTTGCCTCTATCAAAATTAGAAATTTTGAAAGATTACGTATGAATAGATGAAGCAAAATAAAGCATGGAGAGTGAGGAGACCCAGATCCAAACCCAAATATGGCATACATTCCCTTATGTGTGGGTGTTAGCATTTAAGCCTTCAACAAGTATGCCAAAATACATCAGACCAGAGAGATTCTGCTTCAAGAAAGGAGTGCAGCAAAGGATCACTCCAGTAAATGGAAATAGAATACACACCAATAGATAGACACTAGGATGGATTAAATGGGAAGGGCAATTTACTAATTTCCACTTGAAAAGGCACATGGAAACATACTACTGTAGAAGCTTCCTAAGTAATTATGTGTATAAAATAAATACGAAAAAGTCTCCAAATAAGAGATTGTACTGTGTGAAATCCTTAAGTTATGCATAGTTGAGACAATGGACAAAGCAGACCCATGAATACCCTAAATATGTCACATAGAAGAAAACTCTTAGATCATTCTGTGACTACCTCAATTTTACACATTGCTCCCTTTTATAGCTATATGGGTCTTATAACCACTATCATTCCTGTAAGTATGAATTTATTCCCTGATTTCTTTGGCTAGTTATAACATACCAGCTTTTTGTCTTACATAAAATGACTTCATGATGATGCTTACCTTGACTCATCTGGTTTACTTCTGCATCACTTCCTGTGGTGGAAGAGTGTGGAGCCTTTCTGGAAGATTCCTGCAGTGGATTAGGGTAAAAGGAACTCTGTAAAATGATATAAATAATGTATATCATAAGGGTCTCATTTTCTATCTCTGAATTTAATATGATATCTCATTTTAAGAAAATTGTTCATAAAATATAAGCAGTATGACATTTGAATGGGGAATCTTACAGACACAGTTGGATTTAAGTCTATCTGTCATTTCTCATGGAAACTAATGATGAATGAGTAATATTGTAGTGGGAATTCTAACTGGTCTTAATAATAAAAACCCAGAGTCAGATATAAGGGAAAATGTTGGACTATCTGAGAAGCAGAGCTGCTTGCTACTAGTTATTTCTTCTAGGAAATCCTATGACTGATTAGGTCAATATCCTGTCTCTACAAATCATCAGACTGAATGCTGTCTCTTAGCAAACCTCAGTCTGAATCCTCTGAGTTCTTGTCTCTTCCTGGTTTCTGTTTTACTCTCTGGCCAGTCATATCTCTCCTGTCACTAAATCCATAGTACTGGGAATAAAGCTGTGTGCTATGTCTCTCTTTTAGACTGATTCAATATCTTCTAGCACAAAATGTCCTTTAACTCATAGAAATCACTTTGCCTCTGTCTTTCAAGT
>NW_024431034.1:0-57725 GCF_017639785.1 Mesocricetus auratus
TGGGCCTTTAGTTTTTCCATATAAAGTTGAATAATGTTTTTTCCAGGTCCTTGAAGAATTCTGATGGAATTTTGAAAGGGATTGCATTGAATCTATAGACTGCTTTTGGCAAGATTGCCATTTTTATTATGTTGATCCTACCAATCCAAGAGCATGGGAGATCTTTCCATTTTCTGGTATCTTCTTTGATTTCTTTCTTTAAAGACACAAAGTCCTTGATATACAGGTCTTTCACTTCCTTGGTTAACATTATCCCCAGATATTTGATGCTGTTTTTGGCTATTGTAAAAGGTGATATTTCTCAGATTTCTTTCTCAGTCATTTCATCATCTGTATATAATAGGGCCACTGACTTTTTTGAGTTTACCTTGCATCCTGCCACATTGCTGAAGGTGTTTATCAGCTCTAGGAGTAACCTTGCGAAGTTTTTTGGGTCACTTATGTAAACTATCATATCATCTGCAAATAGTGAAAGTTTGACTTCTTCTTTTACTATTTGTATCCCCTTTATCTCCTTTTGTGGTCTTATTGCTGTAGCTAGAACTTCAAGTACAATGTTGAAGAGATATGAAGGGAATGGACAGCCTTGTCTTGTTCCTGATTTTAGAGGAATTGCTTTGAGTTTCTCTCCATTTAGTTTGAGGTTACCTGTTGGTTTACTGTATATTGCTTTTATTATATTCAGGTACGTTCCTGTTATCCCTGATCTCTGTAGGACCTTTATCATGAAGGGTTGCTGGATTTTGTCCAAAGCTTTTTCAGCATCTAGTGAGAAGATCATGTGGTTTTTCATTCGCAGATTTTTAATATGGTGGATTACATTGATAGATTTTCTAATGTTGAACCATCCCTGCATTCCTGGAATGAAGCCTACTTGATCATGGTGGATGATTTTTCTCATGTGTTCTTGAATCCGGTTTGCGAGTATTTATTGAGTATTTTTGCATCAATGTTCATGAGGGAAATTGGTCTATAGTTCTCTTTCTTAATTGTGTCTTTGTGTGGCTTGGGTATCAAGGTAATTGTAGTCTCATAGAAAGAGTTTGGCAGTAAGCCTCCTGCTTCTATTGTGTGGAGTATTTTGAGGAGTATTGGAATTAGCTCTTTTTTGATTTTCTGGTAGAATTCTGCACTGAAGCCTTCTGGGCCTGGGCTTTTTTTGTTTGGGAGATTTTTGATGAGTGCCTCTATTTCATTAGGGGTTATACGTCTGTTTAGATTGTTTATCTGCTCTTGATTTAGTTTTGGCAAGTGATATCTATCCAGGAAATTGTCCATTTCCTTTAAATTTTCAAATTGTGTGGAGTACAGATTTTCAAAGTATTCCATGATGATTCTCTTGATTTCCCCAGAGTCCGTTGTTATGTCCCTTTTTCATCCCTGATTTTGTTAATTAGCATGCTCTCCCTCTGTCTTTTGGTTAGTTTGGACAGAGGTTTGTCTATTTTGTTCATTTTCTCAAAGAACCATTGATTCTTCTCAGTGTTTTCCTGGTTTCTACTTGATTGATGTCAGCCCTAATTTGATTATTTCCTGGGGTCTGCTCCTCCTGGGGGAGTTTGCTTCTTTTTGTTATAGAACATTCAGCTGTGCTATTAATTCTCTAGTATGACTGTTCTCCAGTTTTTTCATGTGGGCACTTAGTGCTATAAACTTTCCTCCTAGCACTGCTTTCAAAGTGTCCCATAAGTTTGTGTATGTTGTGTCTTTATTCTCATTGAAATCGAGGAAGTCTTTAATTTATTTTTTTATTTGTTACTTTACCCAGGGATGGTGCAATTGTGCATTGTTCAATCTCCATGAGTTTGTAGGGTTTCTGCGATTTGTGTTATTGTTGAATTCTAATATTAATGCATGGTGGTCTGATAAGATGCTGGGGGTTATTCAAAATTTTTTTGTATCTGTGGAGATTTGCTATGTTTCCTATTATGTGGTCAATTTTAGAGAAGGTTCCATGTGGTGCCGAGAAGAATGTATATCCCTTTGTATTTGGGTGGAATGTTCTATAGATGTCTGTTAAACCCAGTTGGGTCATAACTTCTATTAGTTCTTTTGTTTCATTGTTAAGTTTCTGTCTGGAGGTCCTGTCTAGCAGTGAGAGCGTAATGTTGAAGTCTCCTACTATTAGTGTGTGAGATTTTATGTGCATTTTGAGCTTTACTAATGTTTCTTTCACGAATGTATGTGCCTTTGTATTTGGGGCATAGATGTTTAAAATTGAGACTTTGCCTTGATGTAATTTTCCTTTGATGAATATGAAGTGCCCTTCTTCATCTCTTTTGATTGATTTTAATTTGAAGTCTGATTTGTTAGATATTAGGATTGCTATGCCTGCTTGTTTCTTGGGGCCGTTTGATTGGAAGATCTTTTCCCAGCCCTTTACTCTGAGATAACGTCTGTCTTTGATGTTGAGATGTGTTTCTTGTATGCAGCAGAAGGAAGGGTTCTGTCTTCGTATCCATTCTGCTAGTCTGTGTCTTTTTATAGGCAAGTTGAGGCCGTTGACATTGAGGGATATTAATGACCATTGATTGGTGATCCTTGTTTGCACTTGATTTATTGTTAGTGAAGTTATTTTGTGTAGTTTCTCCTCCCTTTTTCTTTTGGTGTTTGTAAAGTATGATTATATATTGCCTGTGTCTTTGTGAATGTAGTTATCTTCCTTGGCTCTAGGTTTTCCTTCTAGCATTTTCTGTAGAGCTGGATTCATGGATACGTATTGTTTAAATCTGGCTTTGTCATGGAATATTTTGTTTTCTCCATCTATGGTAATTGAGAGCTTTGCTGGATATAGTAGTCTGGGCTGGCATCCTTGTTCCCTTAGCGTTTGTAGGACATCTGACCAGGATCTTCTGGCTTTCATCGTTTCCATTGAGAAGTCAGGTGTAATTCGGATAGGTCTGCCTTTGTATGTTACTTGGCCTTTTTCTTTAGCTGCTCTTAATATTTTCTCTTTACTCTGTAGGTTTGATGTTTTGATTATTATATGGCGAGGTGACTTCTTTTTCTGGTCAAGCCTATTTGGTGTTCTGTAAGATTCTTGTACTTTCATAGGCATATCTTTCTTTAGTTTAGGGAAGTTTTCTTCTATGATTTTGTTGAATATGTTTTCTGTACCTTTAAGTTGAATTTCTTCACCTTCTTCTATACCTCTTATTCTCAGGTTTGGCTTCTTCACGGTGTCCCATATTTCCTGGATATTTTGTGTTAAGGATTTGTTGGTTTTGAGATTTTCTTTGGTTGACAACTCTATATCCTCTAATGAGTCTTCAACACCTGAGATTCTCTCTTCTATCTCTTGTATTCTATTGGTGATACTTGCATCTGTAGTTCCAGATCGTTTACCGAGCTTTTCTATTTCCAGCATCCCTTCATTCTCTATTTTCTTTATCGTTTCTATTTCAGCTTTCAACCCTTCAACTGTTCGAGCTGTTTCCTTAATTTTTTTGGTTGTTTTTTCTTGGTTCTCTTTAGATTCTTTGAGAGATTTGTTTATTTCTTGAATTTTTCCCTCATTTCATGGATTTTTTGTTTGTTTTTTCTTCTATTTCTTTAATGGATTTCCTCCTTTCTTCTTTGAGTGTCTCCATCATCTTCATGAAATAATTTTTAAGGTCTGTCGCCTCTTCTTCGTCTATGTAGTGCTTTTCGGGTCTTGTTCGTGTTGGATCCCTGGATTCTGCTGGGGTCATGTTGGTGTTTTTATTGCTGAGTGATCTCTTATTCTGTCTTCTTCCCATGTCTTCTTCCAGAGGGTGCTGGTGGGTTCTTTCCGTCTGCACTGGTCCCCTTCCTTTCTGCAGCTGAAGCTAGGGAAGCTGAAGCTGGACTCGCTGGGGTTGGGGTCTTGGAGGGGCTGATGTCTTTCCTGAAGCTGGACTCGCTGGGGTTGGGGTCTTGGAGGGGCTAATGTCTTTCCTGAAGCTGGACTCGCTGAGTTTGGGGTCTTGGAGGAGCTGATGTCTTTCCTGTGTGGGCGGGTCTTCTGGATGCCGGGAGTGGCCCCGAAGATCGAGCGGGATGGGTGATGGGTGGGCAGTCCCTGCCGGAGACCCAATCTCACCTGAAGCTGGACTCGCTGGGGTTGGGGTCTTATAGGGGCTGATGTCTTTTCTGAAGCTGGACTCGCGGGAGTTGGGGTTTTGGAGGGGCTGATGTCTTTCCTGAAGTTGGACTTGCTGGGGTTGGTGTCTTGGAGGGGCTGATGTCTTTCCTGTTTGGGCGGGTCTTCTGGATGCCAGGAGCAGCCCAGAATATCAAGGGGGATGGGGGATGGGCGGGCAGTCCCCGCTGGAGACCCAATCTCACCTGAAGCTGGACATGCTCTCGGTATCGTCTGTTTTTAACAAGTTACATATGTTGTATCTTTAGTTTTCAAAATGTTGAGCATGTATTTTCTCAAAGAGTGTTGTGTCATTAATTTTTATAAGTTACACGTGGAGATTCTCACACTGTGTTTTATAGTTAGTTTTCAAGACTTAGGTATGTAGATTCTAACTCAGTGTTGTATCATTAGTTTTCAATAATTTACTCGTGTGGATTCTCACACTGTGTTGTATTCTTAGATTTCAAAAAGTTACATATACAGATTCTCACACAGTGATGTATTTTCAGTTTTCAAGAAGTTACACGTATAGATACTCAGACAGTGTTGAGTCCTTTATTTTCAAGAAGTTACGCATATAGATACAAAAACAGGGTTGTGTAGTTAGTTTTCCATAATATACACATGTTGTTTCTCACACAGTGTTGTATCATTAGTTTTCAATAAGTTAAATGTGTAGATGCTCAGACAGTGTTGTTTCACTGGTTTTTAAGTAGTTTCACTTACAGTTTCTCACAGAGTGTTGTATCTTTAATTTTCAATAAGGTACATGTGTAGATTCACAGACAGTGTTGGATCGTTAGTTTTCAAGAAATTACGCTTATACATTATCACACGTTTAGATTCTCAAGAAATTGTTGTATGATAGGTTTTCAAGGAGTTACGTTTTGAAATTAACAATATAAGACTATGTGCGAATCTCCATGTATAACTTCTTGAAAACTAGTGAAATAACTCTGTGTGAGAAACAACATTAGTAACTTATTGAAATCTAACGATTCAACACTGTGGGAGAATCTACAAGTGTAACTTCTTGAAAACTAACCATACAACACTTGGGAAAA
This sequence comes from Mesocricetus auratus, assembly GCF_017639785.1. Classification (NCBI taxonomy): domain Eukaryota; kingdom Metazoa; phylum Chordata; class Mammalia; order Rodentia; family Cricetidae; genus Mesocricetus; species Mesocricetus auratus. The sequence continues at coordinate 5,170 of NW_024431034.1, forward strand.
ACTTCATGCATAACTTCTGGAAAACTAACGATACTGCACTATGTGAGAATATATAAGTGTAACTTATTGAAAACTAACGATACAGCACTGTGTGAGAAACTACACGCATGTCTTTTGAAAACTAATGAAATAATCTGTGTAACTACACTAGTAACTACTTGAAAACTAACCACACAACCCGGTGTGAGAATCTACAAATGTAACATCTTGAGAACAAACGATACTACAATTTGTGAGAAACTACGTGTTTAACTTCTTGAAAACTAACGATAAAACACTGTCTGAGAAAATACAAGTGTATCTTCTTGAAAATTAACAAAGAAAACAACACTTTGTGGGAAACTACTTGAGCAACATCGTGAAAATAAATGTTTCAACATTGTGTGAGAATCTTTATTCGTAACTTATTGAAAACCAATGATTCCACATTGTGTGAGAATCTATATACGTAACTTCTTGAAATCTAATGATACAACACTGAGTTCTAAACTCAATGCGTATCTTCTTGAAAACTAATGATACAAATTTCTGTGAGAATCCACACGAGTAACATATTGAAAACTAACAATACAACACTGAGTGAGAATATACACGTGTAACTTTTTGAAAATTAATGAAACAACACTGTCTGAGAATCTACACATGTACATTTTGGAAAACTAAAGATAAAAAACTGGGTGAGAAACCACATGTGTATCAACTTGAATACTAACGATACAACATTGTCTGAGAATCTAAAAGTGTACCTTATTGAAAGGTAATGATACAACATTGTGTTTGAATCTACATGTGTAACTTCTTGAAAATAAAGACACTACACTGTCTGAGAATCTACACGTGTAACTTCTTGAAAACTAATGATACAACACTGTGTGAGAAACTACATGTATAACTTCTTTAAAACTAACGATACAAAGATGCCTGCACATCTATACACGTACCTTATTGGAAACAAGGGAAACAATATTTTGCGGGAATTTTCGTGAGTAACATCTTGATAACCAACGATACAACATTGTGTGAGAATCTAAAGTCCTAACTTATTGAAATCTAACGATACAACACTGAGTTCTAAACTGAATGCATAACTTCTTGAAAAATAATGATACAACACTGTATGATGAAATACACGTGTAACTTATTGAAATATAAGTTTACAACACATAGTGAGAATCTCCACACATAACTTTTAAAAATTAACGATACATCACTGTTTGAGAAACTACATGCATAACAACTTGAAAACTAAAGATACAGCACTGTGAGAGAATCTACATGTGTAACTTCTTAATAGCAAACGATACAGCACTGTGTGAGTATCTATGTGCATAACTTCTTGAAAACTAACGATAAAACACTGTGTGGAATCTATATTTGTAACTTTTTTAAAAAAACATACAAAACTGAGTTTTATAGAACACACATAATTTCTTGAAAACTAATGAAGTAACTCTGTCTGAGAAACAACAATAGTAACTTATTGAAAACTAACGCTACAATGCTGTGTGATAATTTACATGGGTACCTTATTAAAAACTAACGATACAACGCTGTGTGAGAATCAACAGGTTTACCTCATCGAAAACTAATGAAACAATGCTGTGTTAGAATCTACATACATACCTTATTGATAACTAACCCACAAAGTGTGAGAATCTATAAGTGTAACGACTTGAAAACAAGCTATACAACACTGTGTGAGAAACCACATGTGTAAATTCTTGAAAACTAAAGATAAAACCCTGTGTGATGATATACTCGTATAACTTATTGAAAAATTACGAATCAATGCTGTGTGAGAATCTACACTTGTACCTTATTGAAAACAAACGATATAAAGCTGTTTGAGAATCTACAGGTTTAACTTATTGAAAACTAACGATACAATGCTGATTGAGGATCTACACTTGTACCTTATCGAAAACAACCCTACATCACAGCTTGAGAATCTCCCCGTGTAACTTCTTGGTAAATATTGATACAACATTGTGTGAGAAACTTCATGCATAAATTTTTGAAAACTAATGATAAAAATCTGTGTGAGAATCTATAAGTGAACCTATTTGAAAACTAGCGATACAGCACTATGTGAGAAACTACATGTGTAGCTTCTTGAAAACTAAAGATACAATGCTGTGTGAGAATCTACAAGTGTACCTTATTGAAAACTAAGGATACAATGCTATGTGAGAAACTACATGTGTAACTTATGGAAAACTAAAGATACAACACTGTGTAACTTGTTGAAAGCTAACGAAACAACACAGTTTAAGAATCTACTTGTGTAACTTCTAGGAATCTATCACACAACACTGTGAGAGAATCTAAATGTGTAATTTCTTGAAAACTAATGATACAACACTGTGTGACAATCTACACCTGTAACTTATTTAAAACAAATGATACAATACTTTGTGAGGATCTGTAAGTGTAACTGCTTGAAAACTAACAATACAACACTATGGGAGAAGCTACCCATCTACCTCCTTGACAAATAACGATACAACACTGTGTGAGAATCTATATGTGTAAGTACTTGAAAACTCACCATACAACTCTGAGTGAGAAACAACATGCCTAACTTCTTGAAAACTAACTCTACAGTGCTGTGTGAGATTCTAAACCTGTACCTCATTTAAAACCTACGATACCACGCAGTTTAATTATCTACAAGTGTAACATCGTGGAAACTATTGACACAACACTGTGTGAGAAACTACATGCATAATTTCTTGAAAACTAACGATAAAACCCTGTATGACAATCTACATGTGTAACTTATTGAAAACTCACAATTCAATGCTGTGTGAGATTCTACACTTGTACCTTATTGAAAACAAAAGATATAACGGTGTGAGAATCTACATGTGTAACTTATAGAAAAATAGCAATACAATGCTGTGTGAGATTCTACAAGTGTACCTTATTGAAAACTAACGATACAATGCTGATTGAGGATCTACACATATACCTTATTGAAAACAAATGATACAACACAATTTGAGAAATACCCGTGTGACTTCTTGGAAAATATCTGTAACATTCTGTGTGAAAATTCATGCGTAAATTTTTGAGAAATAATGATAAAAAACTGTGTGAGAATCTATAAGTGTAACTACTTGACAACCAGCTATACAACACTGTGTAACAAACTACATGCATAGATTCTTAAAAACTAACAATTAAATGCTGTGAGAGATTCTCAATTTGTACCTTATTGAAAACTAAGGATACAATGCTGTATGAGAAACTACATGTGTATCTTGTGGAACACTAAAGGTACAACAGTGTAAGCATCTACCCCTGTACCTTCTTGAAAATTAGCGAAATAAAACTGTTTAAGAATCTATTCATGTAACTTCTAGGAAACTATCACACAACACTGTGTGAGAATCTGCATGCGTATTTCCTTGAAAACTAATGATACAACACAGTGTGAGAATCTACACTTGAAACATATTTAAAACAAATGATAAAATACTTTGTGAGACTCTGTAAGTGTAACTTCTTGAAAACTAACGATGCAAAACTGTGTGAGAAACTACACGTCTACTATCTTGAAACCAAAGTTTACAAAGCTAGGTGAGAATCTACATGTGTACCTTATTGAAAACTAATGATACAAGGCTGTGTTAGATTCTACACTTGTACCTTATTGAAAACTGAAGATACAATGCTGTGTGAGACTCTACATGTGTAACTTATGGAAAACTAATGATATAACACTTTGTGAGAATCTACACATGGAACTTCTTCAAAACTAGGCTAATAACATTTGTGAGACACTACATATGTACGTTCTTGGAAACTATCGATACAACACTGTGTGAGAAATTACATGTGTAACTACTTGGAAACTAACAAAAATTTGAGGGAGAATCTACAAGCAATTCTTCTTGAAAATCATCAATACAACACTGTGTGAGGAACTACATGCATAACTTCTTGAAAATTAATGCTATAACGCTTCATGTGATTCTATATGGGTACCTTATTGAAAATTAACCAAACAACGCTGTGTGAATCAACAATTGTACCTTGTTGAAAACTAGAAATACAAGCTGTTTGAGAATCAACAGGTGTAACTTATTGATAACTAAAAATACAACACTGTGTAAGTATCTACACGTGTGCCTTATTGAAAACAAACGATACAAACCTGTGTGAGTATTTGCAGGTGTAACTTACTGAAAACTAACAATACCAAACTGTATGAGAATCTACTCGTGTAAATACTTGGAAAATATTGATACAACACTGTGTGAGAAACTACACGTGTACCTTTTTGAAAACTAAGGATAAAATGCTGTGGCAGCATCTACAGGTGTAACTTATTGAAAACTAATTATCCAACACTGTTTGAGAATCTACACGAGCAAATAATTGAAAACTAAGGACACAACACTGTGTGCGATTATACACGTGTATCTTTTTGAAAACTAACGATACAACGCTGTGTGAGTATCTTCACATGTAACTTACTGAAAACTTATGATACAACAGTGTGTGAGATTCTACAAGTGCAAATTATTGAAAACTAATACTACAACGCTGTGTGATATCTACACGTGTACCTTATTGAAAACCAATTACACAAAACTGTGTGCGATTCTACACGTGTACCTTATTGAAAACAATTGCTACAATGCTGTGTGATAATCTACACGTGTAATATATTGAAAACAAACGAAAAACGCTGTGTGAGATTCTACATGTGTACCTTATTGAAAACTAGCGATACAACACTGTGTGAGAAACTACATGCATAAATTCTTGAAAACGAACGACACAACGCTGTGTGAGATTCTACACATGTACCTTATTGATAAATAACGATACAACAATGTGTGAGAATCTATAAGTATATCTACATGTAAACACGTGATACAATTCTGTGTGAGAAACTGCATTCGTAATTCTTGAAAAACTAATGATACAATGCTATGTGAGATTCTACAAGTGTACCTTATTGAAACTAACGATACCATGCTGTGTGAGATTCTACAGGTGTAACTTATTGAAAACAAACGATTCAACACTGTGTGAGAATCTACAAGTGTAAATCATTGAAAACTAACTACACAACACTGTGATCGATTCTACATGTGTAATTTATTGAAAAATAACGCTGCTACAACCCTGTGTGATAATCTACATGTGTAACTTATTGAAAACTAATGATACAATGATCGATGAAGTTCTACATGTGTACCTTATTTAAAATTAACCATACAATGCTGTGTGAGAATCTACACGTATGCCTTATTGAAAATTAATGATACAACACTCTGTGAGATTCTACACGTGTACCTTATTGAAAACTATTCAGAAAACACTGTGTGAGAATCAACATGTGTACCTTATTGAAAAATAATGATACAACACTGTGTGAGAATCTACACGTGTACCTCATACAAAACTAATGACACAAAGCTGTGTGAGAATATACACCTATACCTCTTTGAAAAATAATGATACATCACTGTGTGAGATTCTACATGTGTACCTTATTGAAAACTATCCATAAAACACTGTGTGAGAAACTACATTGATATCTTATTGAAAGCTAACCATACAACACTCTGTGAGAATCTACACGTGTAACTTATGGAAAACTGATTATACAACACTGTGTGATTATCAACACGTGTACCTTATTGAAAACTAATGATAAAACGCTGTGTGATAATCTAAACGTGTAACATATGGACAACTAACAATACACAGCTGTGTGAGTTTCTACACGTGTAACATTTTGAAAACTAATGATACAACTGTGTGAGAATCTACACGTGTAACTTATTGAAAATTAATGATACAACACTGTGTGAGATTCTACACGTGTACCTTATAGAAACCTAATGACACAAAGCTGTGTGAGAATCTACAGGTGTAACTTATTGCAAACTAAAGATACAACACTGTGTGAGAATATACTTGTGTAACTTTGGGAAAATTAACGATATAACACTGTGTGAGAATCAGCACATTTATCTTCTTCAAAACTAGTCTTAAAACCTTGTGTGGGAAACCACATCTGTAACTTCTTGGAATCTATCGATACAACACTATATGAGAAAGTAAATGGGTAACTTGTTGAAAACTAAGGAAACAACTCTGTGTGAGAATCTATAAGCGATACATCTTGAAAACCATCAATACAATACTGTGTTAGGAACTACATGCATAACTTCTTGAAAACTAACGATACAATTCTGTTTGAGATTCTACACGTGTAACTTACTAAAAACTAAAGCCACAAGGCTGTGTGAGATTCTACCTGTGTACTTTTGAAAACTAACAACACAATGCTGTGTGAGAATATACACGTGTAACTTATTGAAAACTAACTGAACAACGCTGTGTGATACATAAGGATACAACAATGTGTGAGAATCTATAAGTGTAACAACTTGGAAACACATGATACAACACTGTGTCAGAAACTACATGCCTAAATTCTTGAAAGCTAATGATATAATGCTGTGTGAGATTCGACACCTGTACCTTATTGAAAACTATAGACACAATGCTGTGTGAGGATCTACAGGTGTAACTTATTGAAACAAATGATATAAAGCTGTGTTAGATACAGCAATGTGTGAGATTCTACATGTGCAACTCATTAAAAACTAACTGTACAACGCTGTGTGAGATTCTACACGTGTACCTTATTGATAACTATGGATACAACGCTGTGTGAGAATATATAAATGTAACTACTTGGAAAAACATCATACAACCATGTGTGAGAAACTACATTTGTAAATTCTTAAAAACTAATGATACAGCGCTGTGTAAGATTCAACACGTTTACCTTATTGAAAACTAGCAATACAAACTAGCAATACAGGTGTACCTTATTGAAAACTACAGTATACAACACAGTGTAAGTATCTACACGTATACCATATTGAAAATGAAAGATACAACGCTGTGTGAGTATTCTACCCGTGTACCATATTGAAAACTAACGACACAACGCTGTGTGAGAATCTACAGGTGTAACTTATTAAAAACTGAAGATACTACACTATGTGAGAATATACAGGTGTAACTTATGGAAAACCAACTATATAACACTGTGTGTGATTCAACACATGTAACTTCTTCAAAACTAGCCTCATAACATTGTATGAGAAACAATATCTGTAACTTCTTGGAAACTATACATACAACACTGTATAAGAAAGTAAATGGGTATCTTGTTGAAAATTAACGAAGCATCTCTGTGTGAGAATCTATAAGCGATACTTCTTAAAACCCTCAATACAACACTCTGTGTGGAACTACATGTGTAAATTCTTGAAAACTGATGATACAATGCTGTGTGAGATTCTAAACGTGTACCTTATTGAAAACTAACAAAACAACGCTCTCTGATATTCTACACGTGTACCTAATTGAAAACTAATGACACAACACTGTGTGTGATTAGAAACGTGTAGCTTATTAAAAACTAATGATACAACGCTGTGTGATAATCTACACGTGTAACTTTTGTAAAACAAATGATACAAAACTGTGTCAGATTCTACAGTGTACCTTATTGAAAACTAATGATACAACCCTGTGTGCCATTCTACACTTGTACCCTATTGAAAACTAACGATACAACGCTGTGTGAGAATCTACACGTACAACTTATTCAAAACTATTGATACAACAGTGTGTGAGGATCTAATCCTGCAACTTATTGAAATCTAATGCTACAAACCTGTGTGAAAATCTACACGTGTAACTTATTGAAAACTAATGATACAACGATGTGTGAGAATCTACAGGTGGAAAGTATTGAAAACTAATGATCCAACACTGTGTGAGAAGTTCTTGAAAACTATCGATAAAACTCTGAGATTTTACACATGTACCTTATTGAAAACTAATGAAACAACGCTGTTTGAAATTCTATACGTGTACCATATTGAGAAGTAACGACAAAACGCTGTATAAGATTCTGTTGCTGAGTGTGTTTTTGTTTTGTATTGTCTCTTTCCCATCTCTTCTTCTAGTGGGTGTAGAATGAGCCCCTTACTGGTCTGGGGACCAGATTTTCCCTTTGGTGGGAGCTAGAAAGACCAATAATCTGTTGGTTTTTGTATTCCTTGTCCTCGTTCTAGTCGCATGGGTGGAGAAGAAGAACAGGAATCTGGGGCGCTTAGCCTCCTACCTGGTCCCATGGACCCTATGCTGGATCCTGTTGTACCTGATCCTGTGGCCGGAAGAGCTGCTCCCCTGTTCTCCCTGGCTCCTCTGTTTTCCTGGTCTCGTTGGTGGGAGAGAAGACCTGGAGTCTGGGGTGCTTGGCTCCCGTTGGGATTGGAAGCTCTGTACAGTTCCCAGGCGATCTGCAGGCACTGAAACACAGGCCCAGAAGCTGGCCTGTTTACCTTATGCTGCCTCCAGAACAGCTGCTTCCCTCTCGTTAATTTTCAGTAAGTTACACGTGTAGATTCTCAGACAGTGTTGTATCCTTAGTTTTCAAAATGATACACGTGTAGATTCTCAGACAGTTTGTATCGTTAGTATTCATGTAGTTACACATGTAGTTTCTCACTCAGTGTTGTATCGTTAATTTTCATTAAGTTACTCGTGTAGATTCTCAGACAGTGTTGCATTGTTAGTTTCTCACACAGAGTTGTTTCTTTAGTTCTCAAGAAGTTATCCATTTAGTTTAGAACACAGAGTTGTTGAATCGTTAGATTTCAAGAAGTTACGTAGATAGACTCTCACATAGTGTTGTATCATTAGTTTTCAATAAGATACACGTGTATATTCTCAGACAGTGTTGTATCGTTAGTTTTCAATAAGTATCACATGTGGATTCTCACACAGTTTTGTATCGTTAGTTTTCAAGAAGTTATGCAATCAATTTTGAACTCAGGGTTATATCGTTAGAATTCAAGAAGTTACGTATATAGATTCTCACACAGTGCTGTATCGTTAGTTTTCAATAAGTTACGAATGTAGATTCTCACACAATGTTGTATCGTTTGTTTTCAAGGTGTTACATAATTTCACACAAAGTGTTTTTTCTTTGTTTTCAATAAGTTACATGTACAGATGTGCAGGGAGCTTTGTATCGTTATCTTTCAAGTAGTTACTCATGTAGTTTCTCACACTGTAGTCTCTCACACTGTAGTTTCTCACATGTAGTTTCTTACACAGTGTCGTATCGTTACTTTTCCAGAAGTTACTAATGTAGATTCTCACATAGAGTTATTTTGTTAGTTTTCAAGAAGGTATGCATTCACTTTAGAACTCAGAGTTGTATCATTAGATTTCAAGAAGTTACATAGATAGATTCTAACACAGTGTTGTATCATTACTTTTCATGAAGATATACACTTAGAAACTCACACAGTGTTGTATCGTTTGTTTTTAAGAAGGTACACATGAGGCCGCGCGGTGGTGGTGCATGCCTTTTTTCCCAGCACTCGGGAGGCAGAGGCAGGCGGATCTCTGTGAGTTCCAGGGCGGGCTAGACCTATAGCCTCCAAAAACAATACAGAGAAATCCTGTCTCATATAAACAAAAAAAGAAGGTACACATGTAGATTCTCTCACAGTGTTGTATCGTTACTATTCAATAAGATACATGTGTAATTTCTCACACAGTGTTGTATCGTTAGTTTTCAATAAGTTACACGTGTAGATTCCCAGACAGTTTTGTTTCATTAATTTCAATTAGTTACACTTTTAGATTTTCTCACAGTGTTGTATCATTAGTTTTCAAGAACTTACTTATATAGATTATCACTCAGTGTAGTAACGTCAGTTTTCAATAAGGTACACGTGTGTTTTCTCACACAGTGTTGTAGCGTTAGTTTTCAAGAAGGTATGCATTCAGTTTAGAACTCATTGTTGTATCGTTAGATTTCTAGAAGTTACCTATATAGATACTCACACAATGTTGTATATTTTGTTTTCAAGATGTTACATAGTATCCCTCAAGTGTTGTTTCCATCGTTTTCAATACGTTGCACGTATAGGTGTGCTGGCAACTTTGTATCATTATTTTTCATGATGTTATGCATGTAGTTTCTCACACTAGGTTGCATTGTTAATTTTCAAGAAGCTACACATGTACATTCTCACACACTGTTGTATGATTAGGTTTCAAGTAGTTACACGTGTAAATTCTCAGACAGCGTTGAGTCCTTTATTTTAATGATTTTATGCACATAGATTCAAACCCAAGGTAGTATAGTTACTTTTCAATAAGATACACATGTAGTTTCTCACACAGTGTTGTATCGATAATTTTCAATTAGATACACGTGTAGATTCTCAAACAATTTTGTATCGTTTATTTTCAATAATTTCACCTGTAGATTCTCATACACTGTTGTATCGATAATTTTCTGTTTTTTTTCATGAATCCACAAACGGCTCCTAATTATTCAGAACTCTTCCAGTCCATATTGTTCTATAGATAATATAATCAAGTTTTTCCACAATGGGTTATATCCTTTCTCGATTCTGAATGAAACTTAGTTTTTTTATAATTTTTTAAAAATTTTAAATAGCTTGTTTTACATGTCAATCCCAGTTCCCTCTCCCTCCCCTCCTCCCGCACCCCCCATCCTCCCTATCCTCCCACCCTATTGCCAATTCCTTCAGCATGGGGGATATCTAGAGTCTATCATTTCATTCAGGGTAGGGTCCAGACACTTCTCTAAGAGTCCAGGCAGAGAGAGCAACCCTCTTTGTGTTATGGGCACACGACATCTGTTAGTATTAGAGGGATAAACACTGATACATTGCTCAGGACCCCATAGGTAGCCCAGGCCTCCTCATTGACTCTCACATTCAGAGGGTCTGGATCGGTCTCATGCTGGCGCCCCAGCTGTCGGTCATGGGTACAAGAGCTCTCCCCTGTTCAGATCAGCAGTCTCTGCTGATCTTGCCAGCCCATTCTTTGCCAATTTGCTCTTCGCTCCTCTCTCTCTGTTGCTGGATTCCTTGGGTTCTGTTCAGTATTTAACTGTGGCTGTTTGCCTCTGCTTCTATCAATCACTGGAATAAGGCTCCAGGATGGCTATAGACATCAAATTCACTATCAGGAATGGGCATTCGAGGTGGACTCTACACTATTGCTTAGCTTGTCAATTGGTGTCATTCATTTAGATCATTAGAGTTCACAATCGTGACTGACCTGTCTTCTAAACTATGATTCCCTCTTCCCCCTATCCTACCCCTGCAGTCGACCTTCCTGTTCCCCCCCGTTCTACTCTCTCTTCCACTTCTCCCCCTCTCTATTTCCCAGGTTCCCCTCCCCCACACCCCTCGGCATGTTCCCCATCTGTTCAGAGGATCTATCCCCATTTCTCTTCTCTTGGATACCATGTATATCTTTTAGGTTCTTTCCTGTTTCCCAGACTCTCTGTCATTGGAAGTGCCGAATGGCACTCTTGATACATGTTTAAAATCCTTATGTGAGTGAGTACATACCATGTTTGCCTTTTTGTGACTGGGTTACCTCACTCAGGATGGTTTCTTCCAGTGCTATTTATTTACCTTAGAATTTCAAGATTCAATTGTTTTTTTCTGCTGAGTAATACTCCATTCTGTAAAGGTACCACATTTTCTCTATCCACTGTTCAGGTGAGGGGCATCTAGGTTGCTTCGAGGTTCTGGCTATTACAAATAATGCTGCTATGAACATAGTGGAGCAGATGCCCTTATTTATGAATTTGCCTCCTTTGGATATATGCCTAAGAGTGGAATTGCTGGGTCTTGTGGTAGATTGATTTGCATTTCCTGAGGAATCTTCATACTGCTTTCCAAAGTGTCTATACGAGTTGGCACTCCCACCAGCAGTGGAAGAGTGTTCCCGTCTCTCCACATCCTCTCCAGCATGAATTGTCTTCCGTGTTTTTTATTTTAGTCATTTTGACAGGAGTAAGGTGGTATCTCATAGTTGTTTTGATTTGCATTTCCATGATGGCTAAGGATGTTGAGCACTTTCTTAAGTGTCTCTTTGCCATTTTAGCCTCATCTAATGACAGTTCTCTGTTTAGTTCTTTACCCCACCTTTTGATTGGATCCTTTGGTGTTTTGGAGAATTGCTTCTTGAGTTCTTTGTAAATTTTGGAGATTAGCTCTCTGTCAGATGTGGGGTCAGTGAATAGCTGGCCTGTGGACCTGATGCTGCCACCAGAACAGCTGCTTCCCTGGACTCCCTCCAAGTGGAACATCTTGAATGCAAATGACACAACACTGTGTGAGAAACTCTGTGCTTACACCTTGAAAACTAACGATTAACACGGTGTGAGAATCTATATTTGTATCTTCTTGAAAACTAACGATACAACACAGAGTTCAAAGCTACACACATAATTTCTTGAAAAGTAATGAAATAACTCTCTGGTAGAAACTACAATAGAAACTACTTGAAAACTAACAATACAACAGTGTGAGAGAATCTAAACTAGTATCTTAATGAAAAGTAACGATACAACACAGTCATGTATCATTAATTTTCAATAAATTACACATAAAGATTCCCAAATTGATTTGTTTTGATAGTTTTCAAGAAGTGGAAATTCTCACACTGTGTCGGTTATCATTAGTTTTCAAGAATTTAGGTATATAGAATCTCACTCACGTGTTATTGTTAGTTTTCAAGAAGTTATGCTTAGAGATACTCAAAAAGTATTGTATCGTTAGTTTTCAATAAGTTCCAAGTGTAGATTCTCACACAGTGTTGTATCGATAGTTTTCAAGAAACAACGCATGTAATTACTCACAGAGTGTTGTGTCCATAGTTTCCAGTAAGATACAAGTGTAGATACCTACATAGTGTTGTATCTTTAGTTTTCAATAAGTTACTCCTGTAGATTCTCACACAGTATTGTGTCGTTAGTTTTCAAAAAGTTACACCTGTACAATCTCACAGATCTCTGTATCGTTAGTTATCAGTAAGGTATACGTGTAGAATCTCACACAGCATTGTATAATTAGTTCTCAAGGAGTTACACATGCAGTTTCTCACACAGTGTTGCATCGCTATTTTTGAAGTAGTTACGCTTACAGATTCTCACACAGTATTGTATGGTTGGTTATCAATAGGGTACAAGTGTAGAATCTCACACATCGTTGTATTGTTAGTTTTCAATTAGGTACACGTGTAGAATCTCACACAGCATTATGTCGTTTGTTTTCAATACATTACACGTGTAGATTATCATACAGTGTTATTTTTTTAGTTTTCAATAAGGTACACCTGTAGATTCTCACACAGTATTGTACCGTTAGTTTTCAAGAAGTTACCCATATAGTTACTCACACAGTGTTGTATCATTAGATTTCAAGAAGGTAGATGTGTTGTTTCTCACACAGTGTGGTATCGTTAGTTTACAAGAAGTTATGCTTACAAATTCACAAAAACTGTTGTATCGTTAGTTTTCATAAGGTCCAAGTGTAGATCCTCACATAGTGTTGTATTGATAGTTTTCAAGAAATCACGAATGTAGTTTCTCACATAGTGTTGTGTTGATACTTTCGAATAAGTATACAAGTGTAGATTCTCACACAGTGTTGTATCATTAATTTTCAATAAGTTACAAGTGTAGATACTTACACAGTGTTTTATCCTTAGTTTTCAAAAAGTTACACCTGTAGATTCTCACACAGAGATGTGTCAATAGTTTTCAGTAAGTTACACATGTAGAATCTCACACATCTCTGTATCATTAGTTTTCAATGAGGTACATGTGTAGAATCTCACACATCGTTGTATCCTTAGTTTTCAATAAGGTATATGTGTAGAATCTCACACAATGTTGTATCATCAGTTTTCAAGAAGGTAGATGTGTAGTCTCACACAGTGTGGTATCGTTAGTTTTCAAGACGTTATGCTTACACATTCTCACAAAGTATTGCATCGTTAATTTTCAATAACTTATAAGTGAAGATTCTCACACAGTGTTCTATTGTTATTTTTCAAGAAATTTACTCAGACAGTTTTGTGTCGATAGTTTCCAATAAGTTAAAAGTGTAGATTCTCACACTGCGTTGTGTGTTTCGTTTTCAATAAGTTACACGTGTAGATACTTAAACGGTGTCGTATTTTTAGTTTTCAATTAGTTACACCTGGAGATTCTCACACAGTGTTGTATCGTTAGTTTTCAATAAGGTTCACCTGTATTTTCTCACACAGCTTTTTGTCATTAGTTGTCAATAAGATACAAATATAGATTCTCACACAGTGCTGTATCCTTAGTTTTCAGTAAGGTACACGTGTAGAATCTCACGCAATGTCTTGTCATTAGTTTTCAAGAAGTAAAGAATGTAGTTCCTCACACAGCATTGTATCCTTAGTTTTCAAGAAATTAGGCATGTAGTTTCTCACACAGTTTTATGTCAATAATTTCCAAGAAGTACAAGAGTAGATTCCTAAACTGAGTTGTATCCTAAGTTTTCAATAATTTACACCTGTAGATTCTCACACAGTGTTGTGTCGTTAGATTTCAATAAGGTACACGTGTAGAATCTCACACAGCGTGGCATCCTTAGTTTTCAATAAGTTACCCAGGCAATTTCTCACACAGTGTTGCATCGCTAGTTTTCACGTAGTTATGCTTATAGATTCTCACACACTATTGTATCATAGTTATCAATAAGGTACACGTGTAGATATTACACAGAGTTGTATCGTTAGTTTTCAATAAGACCCACCTTTAGAATCTCCCACAGCGTTGTATCATTAGGTTTCAATAAGGTACACCTCTAGATTCTCACACATTGTTGTTTGATAGTTTTCAATAAGGTACAGGTGTAAAATCTCACACAGCATTGTATCGCTATTTTTCAAGTATTTACACATGCAGTTCCTCACACAGTGTTGTATTGATGGTTTTCAAGAAGTATCGCTTATAGATACTCACACAGAGTTGTTGTGTTAATTTTTAACAAGTTATTCATTTACTATCTCATACAGTGTTGTATCTATAGTTTCCAAGATGTTACAGATGTAGTTTCTCACATAAGGTTATAAGGCTAGTATTTAAGAAGTTAAATATGTAGATTCTCACACTTTGTTATAGCGTTAGTTTTCCATAAGTTACACATGTAGTCTCTCACACAGTGTTGTATTGTTAGTTTTCATTATGGTACACGTGTAGATTCTTACACAGCGTTGTATCATTAGTTTTCAATAAGGTACACATGTAGATTCTCACACAGTATTGTGTCATCAGTTTTCAAGTAGGTAGACGTTTAGTTTCTCACATAGATTTGTATCATTAGTTTTCAAGAAATTACGCATGTAGTTACCCACACAGTTTTGTGTTGATAGTTTCCAATAAATTACAAGTGTAGATTCTCACATGGTGTTCTCTTTAGTTTTCAATAAGTTACACGTATAAATACTTACACAGTGTTGTATTTTTAGTTTCCAATAAGGTACACCTGCAGATTCTCACACAGCGTTGTGACGATAATTTTAAATAGGGTACACGAGTAGAATCTCACACAACTCTGTATCATTAGTTATCAATTAGGTACAAGTGTATGTTCTCAAACAGCATTGTATCATCAGTTTTCTATAAGGTGAACGAGAAGATTCTTCCACATTGTTGTATCGTTAGTTATCAATAAGGTAAACGTGTAGAATCTCACACATTGTTGTATCGTTAGTTTTCAATATGTTGCATGTGTAGATTCTCACACAGCGTTGTCTTGACGGTTTTCAAGATGTATCCCTTATAAATTCTCACACAGAGTTGTTCTGTTAGTTTACAAAAAGTTATATATTTGCATTCTCACACAGTATTGTATTGATGGTTTTCAAGAAGTGACAGATGTAGTTTCTCACACAAGGTTATAAGGCTAGTTTTGAAGAAGTTTCATGTGTAGATTGTCACACAGTGTTATGTGGTTAGCTTTCCATTAGTTGCACATGTAGTTTCTCCCACAGCGTTGTATCGATATTTTTCAATAAGGTACACGTGTAGATTCTCACACAGCTTTGTATCATTAGTTTTCAACAAGTTACACATTTAGTTTTTCACACAGTGTTGTAAAGATAGTTTCCAAGAAGTTACAGATGAAGTTTCTCACACAAGGTTTTAAGGGTAGTTTTGAAGAAGTTACATGTGTAGATTCTCACACAGTGTTATATCGTTATTTTTCCAAAAGTTACACATGTAGTTTCTCTCACACTGTTGTATAGTTAGTTTTCAATAAGATACATGTGTAGATTCTCACACAGTGTTATATCGTTATTTTTCCAAAAGTTACACATGTAGTTTCTCTCACATTGTTGTATAGTTAGTTTTCAATAAGGTACATGTGTAGATTCTCACACAGTGTAGTATCGTTAGTTTTCAAGAAGTTAATGTTGTAATTCCTCACACAGTGTTTTATTGTTGTTTTTCAAGAGGTATCGCTCAAGTTTCCCATACAGTGTTTTGTCGTTAGTTTTCAATAAGATATGCAGGTAGCTTCTCACAGTGTTGTATCGATAGTTTCCATGAAGTTACACATGTAGATTCTCACACAATGTTTTATCATTAGTTTTGAAGTAGTAACACGTGTAGATTCTCACACAGCTCTGTATCGTTAGTTTTCAATAAGTTACAGGTTTAAATTCTCACACAGCGTTGTGTCATTAGTTGTCAATAAGGTACACGTGTAGAATCTCACATAGCGTTGTATCGTTAGTTTTCAGGAAGTTATGCATACAGTTTCTCACACAGTGTTGCACTGCTAGTTTTCAAGTAGTTAAGCTTATAGATTCTCACACAGTATTGTATCCTTAGTTATCAAAAAGGTACACGTGGAGATTAATACACAGCGTTGAATCATTTGTTTTCAATAAGGTACATGTTTAGAATCTCACACAGCATTGTATCCTTAGTTTTCAATAAGGTACACGTGTAGATTCTCACACATTGGTGTATCGTTAATTTTCAAAAAGGTAGTTGTGTAGAATCTCACACAGCGTTGTATCATTAGTTTTCATGAAGTTATGCATGTAGTTCTTCTATCTGTGTTCTATTGATTGTTTTCAAGAAGTATCGCTTATACATACTCAGACAGATTTGTTTTGTTAGTTATCAACAAGTTACAGATTTACTTTCTCACACACCCTTGTATCGATAGTTTTCAATGAGTTACACCTGTAGATTCTCCCACAGAGATGTGTCACTAATTTTCAATATGGTACACGTGTAGATTCTCAGACAGCTCTGTATCCTTAGTTTTCAATAAATTACAGGTGTAGATTCTCACACAGCGTTGTGTAGTTAGTTATCAATAAGGAACATGTGTAGAATATCACATAGCATTGTATTGTTAGTTTTCAAGGTGTTACACATACAGTTTCTCACACAGTGTTGCACTGCTAATCTTCAAGTAGTTACGCTTATAGATTCTCATACAGTATTGTATCGTTAGTTATCAAAAAGGTACACTGTAGATTAATACACAGTGTTGAATCATTTGTTTTCAATAAGGTACATTTTTAGAATCTCACATAGCATTGTATCCTTAGTTTTCAATAAGATACACATGTAGATACTCACACATTGTTGTATCGTTAGTTTTCAATAAAGGACACTTGTAGATTCTCACACAGCATTGCATCATTTGTTTTCAATAAATTACACGTGTAGATTCTCACACATTGTTGAATCTTTAGTTTTCAACAAGGCTCACGTGTAGAATTTCACACAGAATTGGATTGTTATTTTTCAATAATTTATGCATGTAGTTCCTCACACAGTGTTGTTTTGATTGCTTTCAAGTACTTTAACTAATATATTCACACATAGAGTTTTTTTGTTAGTTTTCCACAAGTTACACATTTACTTTCTCAAACAGGGTTGTATCGATAGTTTTCAATAAGTTACACCTGTAGATTCTCACACAACTCTGCATTGTTAGTTTTCAAGGATATATACATGGAGTTCCTCACAACGTGTTGTATTGATGGTTTTCAAGAAGATTCGCTTATAGATTCTCACACAGAGTTGTTTTGTTAGTTTTCAACAAGTAATGCATTTAGTTTCTCACACAGTGCTGTATCTATAGTTTCCACGAAGTTACAGATATAGTTTCTCATACAAGGTTTTAAGGCTACTTTTGAAGAAGTTAAATGTGAACATTCTCGAAAGTGTTATATAGTTAATTTTATATGAGTTACACGTGTAGATCCTCAAACAGCAACATGTCATTATTTTTCAATAAGGTACACATGTAGAATCCCATACAGTGTTGTTTCGTCTGTTTTCAAGATTTTATGCCTATAGTTTCTCACACAGAGTTTTATTGCTTGTTTTCAGGTAGTTACATTTATAGGTACTCACACATTTTTGTATTCTTAGTTATCAATGAGGTACACGTGTAGATTCTCACACAGCATTGTATCATTTGTTTTGATAAGATGCACGTGTAGATTCTCACACAGTGTTGAATCGTTATTTTTCAGTAAGGTACACGTGTAGATTCTCACACAGTGTTGCACCGCTAGTTTTCAAGTAGTTACGCTTATAGATTACCACACAGTTTTGTGTTGTTAGTTATCAATAAGTTACACGCGTAGATTAATACACAGCGTTGTATCATTTATTTTCACTAATGTACACGTGTAGAAACTCACACAGCATTTTATACTTAGTTTTCAATAAGGTTTCTCGTGTAGATACTCACACATTGTTGTATCATTATTTTTCAATAAGGTCCACGTGTAGATTTTCACACAGAATTGTATCTTTAGCTTTCAATAAGGTGCAAGTGTAGATTCTCACACATTGTTGAATCTTTAGTATTCAAGAAGTTTCACGACTAGAATCTCACACAGCGTTGTTTTGTTAGTTTTCAAGAATTTATGCACGTAGTTCCTCACACGGTTGTATTGATGGTTTTCAAGAACTTTCACTAATAGATTCACACACAGAGATGTTTTGTTAGTTTTCAACAAGTTACATATTTACTTTCTCACACAGTGTTGTATCGATAGTTTTCAATAAGTTACACCTGTAGATTCTCACACAACTCTGTATTCTTAGTTTTCAATTAGTTATAAGTGTAGATTCTGACATAGAGTTGTGCAGTTAGTTTTCAACAAGGTACACGTGTAGAATCTCACATAGCTTTGTATCAGTTTTCAAGAAGTTACGCATGCAGTTTCTCACACAGTGTTGCACCGCTAGTTTTCAAGTAGTTATGCTTATAGATTACCACACAGTATTGTATTGTTAGTTATCAATAAGTTACACGTGTAGATTAATACACAGCATTGTATCATTTATTTTCACTAATGTACACGTGTAGAAACTCACACAGCATTGTATCCTTAGTTTTCAATAAAGTACACGTTTAGATTCTCACACATTGTTGAATCTTAAGTTATCAATAAGGTTCACGTGTGGAATCTCACACAGTGTTGTATTGTTCGTTTTCAAGAATTTATGCATGCAGTTCATCACACAGTGTTGTATTGATGGTTTTCAAGAAGATTTGCTTATACATTCTCACACAGAGTTGTTTTGTTAGTTTTCAACAAGTTATGCATTTAGTTTGCCAAACAGTGTTGTATCGATAGTGTTCAAGAAGTTACAGATAAAGTTTCTCACACAAGGTTTTAAGGCTAGTTTTGAAGAAGTTAAATGTGTCCATTCTCCCACATTGTTATATCGATACTTTTCCAAAAGTTACACGTGTAGATCCTCAATTGTTCAATAAGGTACACGTGTAGAAACTCACACAGTTTTGTTTCGTTAGTTTGCAAAAATTTATGCATGTAGTTTTTCACACATTGTTTTATCGCTTGTTTTCAAGTAGTTACACTTATAGATACTCACCCATTGTTGTATTGTTAGTTATAAATTAGGTACACGTGTAGATTCTCACACATTGTTGAATCTTTAGTTTTCAACAAGGCTCACGTGTAAAATCTCACATAGCATTGTATTGTTAGATTTCAAGAATTTATGCATGTAGATCCTCACAGTGTTGTATCATTTGTTTCGATAAAGTGCACATGTGTTGCATCGCTAGTTTTCAAGTGGTTACGCTTAGAGATTCTCATACATTATTGTATTGTTAGCTATCAATAAGGTACACGTGTAGATTAATACACAGCGATGTATCATTAGTTTTCAAATGATACACATGTAGAATCTCACACACTGTTGTATCCTTAGTTTTCAATATGTTATGTCTGTAGTTTCTTACACATTGGCGTACTGTTAATTTTCAGTAAGGTACACTTGTAGAATCTCACACAGCGTTCTATCATTAGTTTTCAAGAATATACGGATGTAGTTCCAGACACAGTATTCTATTGATGGTTTTCAAGAAGTATCCCTAGTAGATTCTGACACAGAGTGGTTTTGTTAGTTTTCAAAAAGTTATGCATTTAGTTTCTCACACAGTGTTGTATCAATAGTGTTCAAGAAGTTACAGATATAGTTTCTCACACATTGTTTTAAGGCTAGTTTTGAAAAAGGTAAATGTGTACATTCTCAAACAGTTTTTTATCGTTACTTTTCCATAAGTTACACATGTAGATTCTCAGAGTTGTGTGGTTATTTTTCAATAAGGTACACATGTAGAATGTCACACATTGTTCTTTCCTTAGTTTTAAAGAATTTATGCATGTAGTTTCTCACACAGTGTTTATCACTTTTTTCCAGTAGTTACACTTATAGATACTCACCCATTGTTAAATTGTTAGTTATCAATGAGGTACACGTGTAGATTGTCACACAGCATTGTATCATTAGTTCTGATAAGGTGCACGTGTAGATCCTCACACAGCATTGTATAGTTGGTTTTCAAGAAGGTACAAGTGTAGATTCTCACACAGTGTTGTATCGTTTTTTTTCAGGAAGTTACACATGAAGTTTGTTACACAGTGTAGTATCGATATGTTTCAAGAAGTTACATATATATATTCTCTGACAGTGTTGTATCATTAGTTTGTAATAAGTTACGCATGAAGTTTCTCACACAGTGTTGTATCTTTATTTTTTGAGGTTTTACTAATGTAGTTTCTCAAACACAGTTATTTCATTAGTTTTCAAGAAGTAATGCGTGTGGTTTCGAACTCAGTGTTGGATAGTTAGTTTTCAAGAAGTTACGAATGTAGATTCTCACACAGTGTTGTATCATTAGTTTTCAAGAATTTAAATACATAGTTTTCTCAAACAGGGTTGTACAGTTGGTTTTCAATAAGTTAAGCGTATAGATTCTCAGAAAGTGTTCTATCATTAAATTTCAAGAAGTTACACATGTATGTCCCCAACCCTAATCCTAACCCTAACCCTAACGCTAACACTAACCCTAAAACTAACCCTTCCCTAACCTTATCCCTAACTGTAACCCTAACCCTAATTGTTAGGTTTCAAGTTGTTACACATTGAGTTTTGCAAAAAGTTTTGTACAATTAGTTTTCAATAAGTTATATGTATAGTTCCTCACACAGTGTTGTATCGTTACTTTTCATGCAGTTAAGCATGAAGTTTCTCATAGAGTTATATATAGTTAGTTTTCAAGAAGTTACACACATAGATTATCACACAGTGTTGTATCGTTAGTGTTCAATAAGATACATCACACAATGTTATATCGTTAGTTTTCAATAAGATACATGTTTGGATTCTCCCACTGTGTTGTATCATAAATTTTCAGGAAGTTATGTATACAGATTCTAAAACAATATTGTATCGTTAGTTTTCAAGAAGTAACCAAGATTCTCACACAGAGTTGTATCGTTAGTTTTCCAGAAGTTACTAATGTAGTTTCTCAGAGTTATTTGGTTAGTTTTCAAGAAGTTACCCATTCAGTTTAGAACCCAGTGTTGTATCGTTACATTTCAAATGTTACATAGATAGTTTCTCACAGTTTGTTGTATCGTTAGTTTTCAAGAACTCACGTATATAGATTCTCAAACAGTGTAGTATAGTTAGTTTAAAACTCTGTGTTGTATCGTTAGATTTCAAGAAGTTATGCTTATAGATTCTCACACTGTGTTGTATCATTAGTTTTCAATATGTTGCAGATGTAGATTCGCAGACAGTGTTGTATCCTTTATTTTCAAGAAGTTACACATATAGATTCAAACAGAGTTATATCGTTACTTTTCAAAAAGATATACGTGTAGTTTCTCACAAAGTGTTGAATCTTTCGTTTTCAAGAAGTTACGCTTATAGATTCTCACACAGTGTTGTAACATTAGGTTTCAATACGTTACATTTATAGATTCTCAGACAGTGTGATGTCCTTTATTTTTAAGAAGTTAGGCATACAGATTCAAACACAGGTTTGTATCGTTACTTTTCAATAAGATACATGTGTAGATTCTCAGAAACTCTTGTTTCCTTACTTTTCAAGGATTTACACATGTAGTTTCTCACACAGTGTTGTATCGTTAGTTTTCAATAACTAACTCCTACAGATTCTCAGACAGTGTTGTTTCATTGATTGTCAATAGGTTACATGTGTAGATTCTCACACAGTGATGTATTGTTAATTTTCAATAAGTACACGTGTAGATCCTGAGACAGTGTTGTATCGCTAGTTTTCCAGAATTTACTAATGTAGTTTCTCACACAGTGTTATTTCGTTAGTTTTCAAAAAGTTATGCATTCAGATTAGAACACAGATTTGTATCATTATATTTCAAGAAGCTATGTAGATTGAGTCTCACAGTATGTTGTATCGTTAGTTTTCAAGATGTTATGCATTCAATTTAGAACTCAGTTTTATATCGTTAGATTTCAAGAAGTTACTAATGTAGTTTATTATACAGAGATTTTTCAAGTATTTATACATTCAGTTTAGAACACAGAGTTGCATCGTTAGATTTCAAGAAGTTACTTAGAAAGATTCTCACATAGTAATGTGTCGATAGTTTTCCAGAAGTTACCCACATAGATACTCACACAGTGTCGTATCCTTTGTTTTAAGAAATTACACATGTAGATTCTCTCACAGTGTTATATCGTTAGTTTTCAAGAAGTTATTTAAGACGTCATGTAGAAAGATTCTCACACAGTGCTGTATCGTTATTTTTCAAGAACTTACATATATATTTTTTCACTCAGTATTGTATCGTTAGTTTTCAATAAGTTACACGTGTAGATTCTCAGAAATTGTTGTTTCATTAATTTTCAAGTAGTTAAACATGTAGTTTCAGATTCAGTGCTGCATCTTTAGTTTTCAATAAGTTACGCATTTAGATGCTCAGACAGTGTTGTATCGTTAATTTTCAATAGGTTACACATGTAGATTTTCACCCAGTGTTGCATCGTTAATTTTCAATAAGTTACACGTGTAGATTCTCAGACAGTGTTGTATTGTTAGTTTTCAAGATGTTACGCATATACTCACACATTGTTGTATCGTTTGTTTTTAAGAAATTACACATGTAGTTTCTCTCACAGTGTTGTATCATTAGTTTTCGAGAAGTTATTTCAAGAAATTATGTAGAAACATTCTCACACAGTGCTGTATGGTTAGTTTTCAAGAACTTACCTATATATATTCTCACACAGTGATTTATCGTTAGTTTTCAGAAGTTATGCATTCAGTTTAGAACTCAGGGTTATATCGTTAGATTTCAAGAGGTTACACTCATAGATTCTCACACAGTGTTGTATCATTAGATTTCAATACTTTACATGTGTATTTTCTCAGACAGTGTTTTGTCCTATATTTTTAAGAAGTTACGCATATTGATTCAAACACAGTTTTGTATTGCTACTTTTCAATAAGATACACGTGTAGATTCTCAAAGAGTGTTTTTTCTTAGTTTTTCAGTAGTTACTCATGAAAGTTCTCACACAGTGTTGAATCAGTTTTCAATAAGTTACACATGTAGATTCTCACACAGTGTTGTATCATTAATTTTCAATAAGTTACACGTGTTGATTCTCACACAGTTTTGTATCGTTATTTTTCAAGATGTTACACGTGTAGATTCTCAAGAGAGTGTTGTATCACTAGTTTTCAAGAAGTTACACATATAGATTCAAACACAGTGTTGTATCGTTACTTTTCAATAAGATACATGTGGAGATTCTCAGAATCTTTTGTTTCTTTACTTTTCAAGTAGTTACACATGTAGTTTCTCACACAGTGTTGTATCGTTAGTTTTCAATAAGTTACACATGTAGGGTCTCAAACAGTGTTGTTTCATTATTTTTCAAGAAGTTACACTTATAAATTCTCACACAGTTTTGTATCGTTAGTTTTCAAGAAGATTCAGATTAGAACCGAGATTTGTATCGTTAGATTTCAACAAGTTATGTAGATTGATTCTCACACTGTCTTGTAGTTAGTTTGCAAAACGTTTGCATTCATTTTAGTACTCAGTTTTGTATCGTTAGATTTCAAGAAGTTATGTAAAAAGTTTCTCATACAGTGCTGCATCGTTAGTTTTCTGGAAGTTACTAATTTATTTTCTTGTACAGAGCTTTTTTGTTAGTTTTCAAGAATTTATACATTCAGTTTTAAACACAGAGGTGTATCGTTAGATTTCAAGAAGTTACGTAGAAAGATTCTCACACAGTGCTGTGTCATTAGTTTTCAAGAAGTTACCCACATATATACTCACTCAGTGTTGTATCCTTTGTTTTAAGAAATTACACTTTTAGATTCTCTCACAGTGTTGTATCGTTAGTTTTCAAGAAGATATTTCAAGTAGTTCCGTAGAAAGATTCTCACACAGTGCTGTATCATTAGTTTTCAAGAATTTACGTATATAGATTCTCACTCAGGTTTGTATCGTTAGTTTTCAATAAGTTAAACACATAGGTTCTCACACAGTGTTGTATTGCTTGTTTTCAAGAAGTTACACGTGTTGACTCTCAGACAGTGTTGTATCGTTAGTTTTCAAGAAATTACACACATAGATACTCACACAGTGTTGTATCGTTTGTTTTTTAAGAAATTACACATGTAGATTCTCAGTGTTGTACCGTTAGTTTTCAAGAAGTTATTTCAAGAAGTTGCGTAGAAAGATTCTCACACAGTGCGGTATCATTAGTTTTCAAGAACTTAACTATATAGATTCTCACACATTGTTATATCATTATTTTTCAAGAAGTTATTTCAAGATGTTTTGTAGATAGACTCTCACACAGTGCTGTATATTTAGCTTTAAAGAACTTACCTATATAGATTCTCATTCAGTTTTGTATCGTTAGTTTTCAGAAGTTATTAATTCAGTTTAGAAGTCAGTGTTGTATCGTCTGATTTCAAGAAGTTAAGCTTACAGATTCTCTCACAGTGTTATATCAGTTTTCAAAACTTTACACGTGTAGATTCTCACACAGTGTTTTGTGCTTTATTTTTAAGAAGTTAGGCATATTGATTCAAACACAGTGTTGTATCATTACTGTTCAATAAGATACACGTGTATATTCTCAGAAACTGTTGGTTTGTTAGTTTTCAAGTAGTTACACATGTAGTTTCTAACATAGTCTTGTATCATTAGTTGTCAATATGTTACACGTGTAGATTCTCAGACAGTGTTGCATTGTTAACTGCCAATAGGATACAGGTGTAGATTCTCACCCAGTGTTGTATCATTGTTTTTCAATAGGTTACACGTGTAGATGCTCAGACAGTGTTGTATCGTTAGTTTTCAAGAAGTTAAAACTATATATTCTAAGACAGTGTTGTATCATCAGTTTTCAAGTAGATACACATGTATTTTCTCACACAGTGTTGTAATATTAATTTTCAAGAAGTTATGCTTATAGATACTCACACATTGTTGTATCGTTAATTTTCAAAACGTTGCACGTGTAGATTCTCAGAAAGTGTTTATGGTTACTTTTCCAGAAGTTGCTAATGTAGTTTCTCACACAGGGTTTTATCATTAGTTTTCAAGAAGATATGCATTCAGTTTAGAACACAGAGTTGTATCATTAGATTTCAAGAAATTATGTAGAAAGATTCTCACACAGTGCTGTGTCATTAGTTTTCAAGAAGTTACACACATAGATACTCACACAGTGTTGTATGGTTTGTTTTTAAGAAGTTGCATATAAAGATTCTCTCACAGTGTTTTGTCGTTAGTTTTCAAGATGTTACGCATGTAGTTTCCCAAACAGTGTTGTGTCGTTAATTTTTATAAGTTACACGTTGAGATTCTCACACTGTGTTGTATTCTTAGTTTTCAAGAACTTAGGTATATAGATTTTCACTCAGTGTTGTATCGTTAGTTGTCAAGAAGTTACAAATGTGGATTCTCACACAGTTTTGTATCATTAGATTTCAAGAATTTAATTACATAGATTCTCACACAGTCCTGTATAGATATTTTTCAATTAGTTACACGTGTGGATTGTCTCACAGTGTTGTACCTTTAATTTTCAATAAGTTACACGTGTAGATTCTCAGACAGTGTTGTATCATTAGTTTTCAAGAAGTTACACTTATATAGTCTCACACAGTGTTTTATCATTAGTATTCAAGAAGTTATGCAATCAGTTTAGAACTCAGTGTTGTATCGTTAGATTTCAAGAAGTTACATATATAGATTCTCACACAGTGCTGTATTGGTAGTTTTCAATAATTTACGGATATAGATTCTCACACAATGTTTTTTTCTAGATTTTCAAGGTGTTACATAGTATCCCACAAAGTTTTGTTTCCTAACTCAGTGTTATATAGTTAGTTTTCAAGAAGTTACGAAAATAGATTCTCACACAATGTTGTATCGTTAATTTTCAAGAAGTTAAACACAGAGTTTCTCACACAGTGTTGTATTGTTTGTTTTCAATAAGGTACACTTGTAGATTCTCACTCAGGGTTTTATGGTAAGTTTTCAATAAGTTACACGTGTAGATTCTCACACAGTATTGTATCATTAGTTTTCAAGAATTAACACATGGACCTTCTCAACCCTAACCCTAACCCTAACATTAACACTAAACCTAACCCTTACCCTACCCTAACCATAACTATAACACTAAGCCTAACCCTTAACCTAACTGTAACTGTTAGGTTTCAAGTAGTTATACATGTAGTTTTGCAAAGTTAGTTTTCAATAAGTTACGCATATTGATTCTCACACAGTGTTGTATCATTTCATTTTTAATGGAGTTACACATGAAGTTTCCCATAGAGTTGTATATAGTTAGTTTTCCAGAAGTTACAAATGTAGATTCTCACACAGTGTTGTATCATTAGTTTTCAAGAAGAAACTTATATAGATTATCAGACAGCAATGTATCGTTATATTTCTATAAGATACACGTGTAGGATTGCTTGTTGTTGAGAAGTTTCCCATCAGGAATTTAGTAGAAGCAGGTATACTTCGATCCTTTTGATGTTTTGTTACTGTTTCCAACAGTGTCCTTTGAACCAGAATCACTTCTCACGTTTCATACACTTCTGATGCTCTTCATCACCTTAGCGATCAGAAATGAGGTGTAACTCCCCAGCCCCTGCCCGCAAGAGCTCAGTAGGATCTTACTGTAAGTTGAAGGGAGTTCCGCCCTAACTCATGGATTGTGAAGAATGAACTGCTGTTGGGTCTGATTGACTGTCGGTGGACTGTGGTGTGGTGTATCCGGAGGCTATCGAATGCAACTTACAATGCTTAATAAAAATCTTTATTCTTTTAGTATAAAAAAATATACACGTGTAGATTCTCACACAGTGTTGTATGTAATTCTTCAATAAGATACACATGTAGATTCTCACACAGTGTTGTATCGTTAGTTATCAAGAAGTTACTAATGTATTGTCTCACACAGAGTTATTCCATTAGTTTTCAAAAAGTTATTCGTGCATGTTGGGGAAGTCCTGCTATTTGCCTGTTATTTGTCAATAAAATACTGTTGAGCCTATAGGAATCTAGATAGGTGGGACTAGAAGTCCAGGAGGATTCTGGGAAGGAGAAACACAGGAATTCAAGATGTAACTGCCATGGGGTAGGAAGCCCGGAAATCTCTGGTAAGAGAAATACATAGATTAACAATTATGGGGTAAATACTTAAGTCAGAGCTAGCCAGTAAGAAACAAGCAAGGCCAACAGCTTCATAATTATTATAGCCTCCTGTGTGTTTATTTGGGACTTATGCGGCTCTAGAACCAGGCTGGCTGGAAGGCCCCTATCAAAAGTAAAAGCTTCTTTTACACGTGCAGTTTCGAACTCAGTGTTGTATCATTACTTTTCAAGAAGTTAAACACGTACTTTCTCACACAGTGTTATATGGTTTGTTTTCAATAAGTTACACTGGGTTGTGTCATTAGTTGTGTCCTTAGTTTTCAATATGTTACACGTGTAGATTTTCACACATTGTTGTATGGTTAGTTTTCAAGAAGTTACTAAAGTAGTTTCTCACACAGCGTTGTTTCATTAGTTTTCAAAAATTTAGGCATGTAGTTTCGAAATCAGTGTTGTATCTATAGTTTTCAAGGAATTATGTGTGTTGATTCTGAATAGAGTGTTGTATCATTAGTATTCAAGAATTAATCTTAAAGAATCTCCCACTCTGTTGTACTTTTAGTTTTCAATATGTTACACTTGTAGATTTTCACATAGTGTTGTATTTTAGTTTTCAATAAGTGACACGTGTAGATTCTCAGACAGTGTTGTATCGTTAGTTTACCAGAAGTTACTAATGTAGTTTATCACAGTTATTTCGATAGTTTTCAAGAAGTTATGCATTCAAATTAGATCGTTAGATTTCAAAAGCGACATAGATAGATTCTCACACAGTGTTGTATCGTTAGTTTTCAAGAAGTTATGCATTTAGTTTTGAACTCAGTAGTGTATCGTTAGTTTTCAAGTAGTTACACATGTAGTTTCTGACACAGTGTTGTATCATTAGTTTTCAATAAGTTACACATGTAGATTGTCAGACAGTTTTTTATCGTTATTTTTCCAGATGTTACTAATGTAGTTTCTCACACAGAGATATTTTGTTAGTTTTCAAGAATGTATGCATTCAGTTTAGAACCCAGACTTGTATAATTAGATATCAAGAAGTCACGTAGATAGATTCTCACACAGTGTTGTATCATTAGTTTTCAATAAGTTATGCACATGAATACTCACACAGTGTTGTATCATTTGTTTTCAAGAAGTTGCCCATGTAGTGTAGGAGTGAACCCCACAAAGCTATCTGCCCAACAGTGCGGGGTCAACGTAGAGATAAAAGGAAATGAAAGGAAAAGGGGCTTCCCTTTTTTCTCCTGGAAGACAGCCATGCTTGTATCTCCTGGCCTGTGCGACTCTCTCTCTCTCTCTGGTAAATAAATATATTTTCCCTTATATAGCATCGAATATCATTATATCTGTTGTCAGAACACGCCACGCGTTAGTGGCCTTTGTGGCCTTAGTGACGGGGAAACCGCCTGAAATAGGCATCCTGAGGTGAGTGCTAATCTGCATTCCAGCTGCCACCGTGGCAGCTACATTGCACGCTCGCTCCTGCTGCTGCATTTTGCGCCCTCGCTTCTATTTTTATTGAATTCTATTTCTCACATCTTTTGCTGCCCGCTCTGGATCTCTGGGTGGGACGCAGTAAGGACTCCCGCCGTGCGTGCCATTTCGCCACAGCTCCCTCAGCCTCGTCCGGCCTCCACTGTGTCCGGAGCTGCTGCAGTCTGCCGCTGTGAGTGCCAGCCAGGGACGCCGCCCCTGCTGAGCCTCCGCCACACACCGTGACCCCTCCTCCACTCTCACTACTCTTGCTGCTCACAGCCTGCCACTGTGCTAGCAGCGGCTGACACTCGCAGTTGTTGACCACCGCTGCCGCCAAGGCTGCAAAGAGGATCACGTTCCCCGCCGCAGCACCCCAGCCATCTGCTACCCGCCCCACTCCCCCCTCCGCCAACCGCCCAATTCCCTTGCCGATAAGTTCTGCATTGCACTGCCTCAGCAGCTACCAGAGCCACAGCGAGCTCCGCTGCTATGCTGTGAATCCGCCTTCCCAAATCTGTTCATTCAGTTTTCACAGGTTCCTTGGGGAGCATCCGATTTTTTGCAGAGAGGCAGTGTTTGTCAGTATGCCTCCGCCATCTGCTGGCCAAGCACAGTAACTACAGGTATTTCAATTTGAGATAATAAAGGAGGTGATTTTTCCAATTTAGGAATCACCAATTGATGGTAAGAACATCTAATTAAAACATGGCAGGTAATTTCACAATGCAGGATTTTAGAGATATCGTTACCAATGTGATGGATTTTGCAGTAAAAGACAATTATGATATTTTTCATAAGTATATGTGTGCCATCCTTGTGATTAGTGTATTAATACATGTAATCACATGAAAGAAACATGAGCCTATGTTTCAGAAATTAGAGTCAAATGTTCAGGAAAAAGGTGATTTAGTTACCAAAACAGATAATTTGGAATTTGATCAGAACAATCTTCGAGGCACATTTAATTCAATGTCTACTGCATTTATGGGTAAAACTGAGTCTAATCAGCTTGAACTTTCCAAATTAGCAGAGTCAATTTAAAAATTAGAGTTAAAAATTCGGGAAAAAGTGTATTTAGTTACATTTAATTCAATGTCTGCTGCATTTATGGGTAAGACTGACTCTAACCATGTGGAACTTTCCAAATTAGCAGAGTCAATTCAAAAATTAGAGTAAAAAATTCAGGAACAAGTGGATTTGGTTACATTTAATTCAATGTCTACTGCATTTATGGTTAAGACTCAGTCTAATCAGGTGGAACTTTCCAAATTATCAGAGTCAATTCAAAAGTTAGAGTCAAAAATTCAGGAACAAGGGGATTTGGTCAAATTTGACCAGGGCAATCTTCGAGACACATTCAATTCGATGTCCACCACATTTATGGCTAAGATGGAATCTAGCCAGGAGGAATTTTCAAAATTACCGGGGTCAATTCAATCTATGTCTGATAATAATGGCAATCTAGTGGAACGAATGTGTTTTCTGGAAGGAAAAATAGACGCTTTTGGAGATTTTAGGGAGGATGGTATGAAAAGCTTGGAATCACATTTAACTGAACAGTCCAAAGATTTAAAACAATCTTTAATGCAGAAAATCCAAGACCTTAATGAACAATCCGAGGACTTGGGACAATTTTTAGTGGAAGAAATTGAAGACCTCAATGAACAATCCAAGGAATTGGCACAATTTTTTAATGCAGGAAATCCAAGACCTAAAGGATGACATGGTTGCAAAATTTCAATCTTTATCTTTAGAAGATACATGCTCTGAAATATCAGATGTTGAATCAACAGATGCTAGGCTACCAGGAAATAAACAAAATATGGCTTCTAGACATCCTAAGGTGGCCTTTCCAGTAACCGTGGTAGAAAGGCCGGCATCACGGAGGAACCAATCTGGTTCCACTAAACAGAAATGGGAACCTATTCCCATGAAAGAAATGAAAGCTATTAAGCAATCGATAATGACATTTGGGGTCCACAGCCCTTATGTAAAACAGTTACTAAATACATGGGCTACTACCAATAAGATAACTCCCTCAGATTGGAATGATTTGATATCTGCCGTGTTGTACCAGTCTTCCCAAATACAGTGGAAAGCTTTTTGGAGACAGGAAGCCAAGGCCCTTGAACTTCAAGGTTTGAAGGATGGCTTTGATGCTTCTGAAAGTAAGATTATTGGGGATAAGCAATTTTCTGACCCGCAGGTCCAAGCTGGTTATGATGAGCATACATTTGTTTTATGCAAAACAGCAGCACTTAATGCTTTGGATAAGTTTCATGAACCAGGGGAAAGAGTTGAATCATATTCCAAAGTGATACAGGATCTGAGATAAAGATTCTCTGAATTCTTACAAAAAATATCCAGCGCAGTATATTTACAAAGAACTGATCCTAATATTAGGCAACTTCTTACAGAATCGTTGGCTTATGAGAATGCACCTGCACATTACAAACAGATACTGTGGCCATTAAAGGTAAGATCAGCACCATTGGAGGAATGGGTCTTATATACAACTAATGTTGAGTATGACAATCCAGATTCAGGAACCTGGACAGGAGAAGCCATTTCTAAAGGATTCATGAGGAATCAGGATGAAATATGGCCTACCCAAGAGGAGATACAAATTAGGTTGGGGAAGCAATCTTTAAAAGTTTCAAAGTACAACAAAATTTTACGTTTTAATTGTGGTAAAATGGGACATCTGAGTAGGAACTGTAGACAACCCATTCTTAGTAATAATGCTTCTACCAGGAATGTGTCAAACAGAAGTCCTCAACCTCTTGGTCTCTGCAGGAGGTGTGGAAAAGGCCGCCATTGGACTAATGAATTCTGGTCCACAATATATATAGACAAGGTAGATCTTTAAAGCCGGGAAACGGGGATCAGGGGCTCAAATGAGCCCCAGAAAGAAAATTTTTCCTGTCATTTCCAGTGACTGTGGAGGACAGGCTCTCTCAGGACAATTAGAAGATCCACTGCCCATTGTAAATAATACGGCACTGGATAATACATTAGCTCCAGAGGATAAATCAATTATATCAGGAGGAGATACAAAACATATATTTTGGCAAAATTCTATACAATATCATAGACACAAGTTACCAGTTAAGGTAAATAATATGGTGATTAATGGCATCTTAGACACAGGAGGTGACGTCACTATCATTAATCACAAGTCCTGGCCCCTCAACTGGGCTTTAAAAGAGGTTAACGTTCAATTCTTAGGCATTGGAACCCTAACTGAAGTTAAACTGAGCGTTAGATGGAATGACTTTTTGGGCCAGAAGGACAGAGATGAAGGTTAAAGCCATATGTTGCAGATATTGCTATAAACCTCTGGGGTCTATTCCTGCAATGGAATACGCAGATTAACATTCCTCCTGTATCAGCTAGGAATTATAGACAAGCTCTTAGTGGTACAAAGAATATAGTAAGTCAGTACAGAAAACAGATGCCACATGTACAGGCTGTACAGAAGCAGGATGCTAGTGCCAAACCAACAGAGCAACCAAAAGCACTAGCCATAAAATGGATGACAGATGAACCCGCGTGGGTGGGTCAATGGCCTATGACATCTGAGAAATTAGAGGCTTTGGAGAAGTTAGTTCAGGAACAGTTATATGCTGGACATATTTAGGAATCAACTAGTGCATGGAATTCACCTGTTTTTGTTGTCAAGAAAAGTCTGGTAAGTGGAGAATGTTTACTCATCTTAGAGCCATCAACACGGTAATTCAGCCTATGGGGTCTCTACAACCTGGGATGCCGTTACCTTCTCTAATTCCTAAGGATTGGCCAATTATAGTTATAGACTTAAAAGATTGCTTCTTCACCATACCGTTACAAGAAAACGACAGAGAAAAGTTTGCCTTCATGGTACCTACCTATAATAATTCCCGATCGGTACAGAGATTCCAGTTAAAGATACTATGTCAAGGTATGTTAAACAGCACAACTTTGTGTCAATATTTTGTGAATATACTTCTAGAAATAATTCGTAAAAAATTTCCACATTTGTTAATATATCATTATATGGATGACAAATTATTGTCTGATTCATATAAGGATACTTTGGAAAAGATGTTTGACGCAGTAAAGGAAACTTTGCCTCGCTGGGGATTACAAATTGCCCCAGAAAAAATACAAAGATGAGATTCCAATAACTATTTAGGTTATAAAATAGAGGCTCAGAAAATTAGACCGCAGAAATTACAGATCAGAAGAGATCGTTACCAGACTCTTAATGATCTTCAAAAACTATTAAGAGAAATTTCTCAATTACAATTATCGGTGTAGAAGGGCATGATTTGAAACCCTTAAAAATGGCTTTAAAAGGAGATTAAGACCTAAACAGCCAAGGAGTACTATCAGCTGAGGCTGAAAAAGAATTAGAATGGGTAGAAAAGAGAATATTAGAAGCACATGTAGACCGTGAGGAACCAAAACTGGACTGTATTCTGGTTATTTTGCCATCTAGAGAAAACCGTCAGGAATATTAATGCAGAGGAAAGACATCATACTAGAATGGGTATTTCTGCCACATAAACAGAATAAAAAAAATGAAAACATATATAGAAAAGATCTCTGATTTGATATTAAAATGTGAGATAAGGCTTCGTCAACTGACTAGGAAAGACCCAGCTAAAATTATTGTACCTTTAACAAATGAGGAAATTTCCTCCTTATGGAAGGATAGTGAGTATTGACAAATAGCTAGCAGTGTCTTTTTGGGAACTAATAGTAGTAACTATCCCAAAACAGGGAGAATCAAATTCATAAAGAAAACAATTTGGATTCTTCCACGTATCGTGAGACAAACACCTATTCTGGAGTTCTTACCTTCTACACGGATGCAAACAAATCAGGTAAGGCAGGGTATAAATCAGGAAATATAAGTAAAGTAGTTCAAAGCCCTTACAACTCCGTACAAAAGGCAGAGTTATATGCCATTCTCATGGTACTTAAACTTTACAGAGCCTCTCAAGATACTCATGGATTCTCAGTATGCAGAAAGAGTTGTCTTGCACATTGAGACTGCAGAATTTGTTCCTGATAGTACAGAATTAACCTCATTATTTTTACAATTACAGGAACCCATCAGAAACAGGACTCATCCTATATATTTATAACACACATCAGATCCCATACAGGTCTGCCAGGTCCTCTGGCACAAGGCAATGATGAAATTGATTGTTTATTAGTAGGTAATGTGTCGGAAGCTTCAGAATTTCTTAAGAAACCCCAAGTTAACAGCAATGGGTTGAAGAAGGATTTTTCTATCACCTGGCAACAAGCCAAAGAAATAGTAAAAAATTGCCCCAGTTTCTCATTCTGCAATCAAACTCCATTGCCAGCAGGTTGTAATCATAAAGCTTTTCACAGAAATGAACTTTTGCAGATGGACGTATTTCACTTCCCAGAATTTGCAGTTTAAACTATGTACACCATACCATAGACACGTTCTCAGGATTCCAATGGGCTCCTGCCCTCAGCTCTGAAAAGACTGACTCTGTTATTACATACTTCTTAGAGGTGATGGCAGTTATGGTTATACATGAAACGATAAAAACTGACAATGCTCCAGTATATGTCTCCAGTAAATTGGAACAATTCTTCAAATACTATAATATAAAACATGTAACAGGTATACCTTACTATCACACAGGATAAGCAGTGATTGAAAGATCTAACCGCACCTTAAAAGAGATGCTTCATAAACAGCCAGGGTGAACAAAGACCCCTAAACACAGGTTACA
Source organism: Mesocricetus auratus (assembly GCF_017639785.1). Lineage (NCBI taxonomy): Eukaryota > Metazoa > Chordata > Mammalia > Rodentia > Cricetidae > Mesocricetus > Mesocricetus auratus. Next base: position 40,326 of record NW_024431034.1, read on the forward strand.
TAATGTTTTACTAGCACTGAATTTTCTTAATGCTGATGAAAATGGACAAACTATAGCAGAATGACACTGGACTACAGAGAAGACTTCTGTATTTTATCCAACATGTGTATGTTAAGGATGTTATGACCTCCGTCTGGAAAACAGGATATATGTTACATTGGGGAAGGTCTTATGCTTTTGTTTCCACAGGAGAAGAAAAACTTTGGGTCCAATCTAAATTAATTAAGATTCGATCAGAACAGAAAACATCTCAGGAGGAGGAAGGATGACAGCTCATCTACAAGGTCTGCTATGTATAAGGAGACCTCATTAAAGGAAAGAGAAGTATTCTGTTTGTGTCTTTACAGGACAATTAGTTCTGAAGAGTGAAAAAATACTACATATATGGATACCTAAAGAAGATAGGATAGCTACTCATAGGGCCAGCAAACATGCAATAATACGATGTGTTATCAATGTGTAAATCTCTGTATTTTGTTATTATAATTTCTATTTCTTCCACTTCTTAATATGCCTGAGTCCCAATTCATCTAGTTAATGCTGGCTTAGGAGTTGGATTGGCTCTCCTGCTTTAAACCCAAGCATATTGGTACAATGCAATTCAGACTTTCTGTATTATATCAAAGAGCCATTGATATAAGACAGAAACAACAACAACAAAAAAGAAATATATATATATATATATATATATATGGGGACTGTCATCTGTGTATATTTGATACTTTTCTAAAACTCTAATCTACTTCATGTGTATTATCTTCCTGAGGTCGCCTTTCCCAGTATTCATACACATATAAATTAAGAATTTCTGTGCTACCATTAATATTTCAGTTTTCCAGAGACAAAAATTTTATTTTTCAGTTTAAATTTAGATAAGAAACGAGGTTGCTTCACAAGTCCGTTACAGGTCCCTCTCCCATTCCCTCCCCTCCTCCCTTGCCCTTCCCCCAACCCCCCCCGTTATCCCCTCATGTACCCAGGGAGGGTGAGGCCCTCCATGGGGGTGTGCATAGTCTGTCATTTCATATAGGCCAGGGCCTAGACCCTTCCCCAAGAGTTCAGGGTGAGAGTGCACCTCACATTGTTCTATGGGAGTCCAAAGTCCGTGTGTATACTTGGGATGGGTACTGATCTGCTGCCCAAGGCTCAATAGATTCCCTAGGCCTCCTCACTGACACCCAGACTCAGGGGGTCTTGATCAGTCCCATACTGGATTCCCAGGCTGATGCCTGGGATTCAAGAGTTAACGTTTGTCTGGTCAGCTGTTTCTGGGGGTTAAACCAGCCCAGTCTTAATCCCTTTGATCATCAGTCCTCCCTCTCTGTTACTGCCTTTCTTGAGTTCAGCTCAGTACTTAACCAAGGGAGTCTGCCCCTTCTTCAATCAGCCACTAAATGAAGTTTCTGTTTCGCAGAATCTCTGGCCATAGGATTGTAGCCTGGCACTCCCCACATCTATCTCTAAAATCCATACATGAGAGAGTACATGCCATGTTTCTCTTTTTGTGACTGGATTACCTCACTCAGGATGGTTTCTTCTAGTGTCATCCATTTGCCTGCGAATCTCATGATTCCATTATTTTTTTTCTCTTCGGGTGAGGGACATCTAGGTTGCTTCCAATTCTGGCTATTACAAATAAAGCTACTATGAACATAGTGGAACAGACTTCTTTGTTGTATGGATGTGCATCTTTTGGATATATGCCTAAGAGTGGAGTTGCTGGGTCTTGTGGTATGTTTATTCCCATTTTTCTGAGGAATCTCCATACTGATTTCCAAAGTGGCTGAACCAGTTGGCACTCCTACCAGCAATGGAGGAGTGTCCCCCTTTCACCACATCCTCTCCAGCTTAAACTGTCATTGGTGTTTTTGATTTTAGCCATTCTGACAGGAGTGAGATGGTATCTCAGAGTTGTTTTGATTTGCATATCCCGGATGGCTAAGGATGTTGAGCACTTTCTCAAGTGCCTCTCAGCCATTTTAGACTCCTCTATTGAAAACTCTCTAGTTCTGCAGCCCACTTTTTAATAGGGTCCTTTGGTGTTTTGGAGACTTGCTTCTTGAGTTCTTTGTAAATTTTGGAGATGAACCCTCTGTCAGATGTGGGAGTAGTGAATATTTTTCCCATTCTGTGGGCTGCCTTTTTGTCTTGCTGACTGTGTCCTTTGCCTTACAGAAGCTTCTCAGTTTCATTAGGTCCCATTTATTAATTGTTGATCTAACTGTCTGTGCTACTGGTGTTATGTTCAGGAAGCTGTCTCTTGTACCAATTCGTTCAAGGGTACCACCCTCTTTCTCTTCTAAGAGTTTCAGTGTAGCTGGATTTATGTTGAGGTCTTTGATCCATTTGGACTTAAGTTTTTTGCATGGCGATAAACCTGGATCGATCTGCATTCTTCTACATGCCAGTCTCCAATTATTCCAGCACCATTTGTTGAAGATGCTTTCTTTATTCCATTGTATATTTTTAGCTTCTTTGTCAAAGATCAGATGTGCATACATGTCCAGGTTAGTACCCGGATTTTTAATTCGATTCCATTGGTCTACCTGTCTATTTTTGTGCCAATACCAAGCTGTTTTCAGGACTATAGCTCTATAATAGAGCTTGAGGTCAGGGATGGTGTTGCCTCCGGATGTTGCCTTGTAGAACAGGGTCGTTGGCTATCCATACAAAATTGATTATTGTTCTTTCAAGGTCTGTGAAGAATTTTGCTGGGATTTTAATGGGGATTGCCTTGAATCTGTAGATTGCTTCTGGCAGGATTGCCATTTTTACTACATTGATCCTACCTATCCAAGAGCATGGGAGATCCTTCCATTTTCTGAGGGCTTCTTTAATTTCTTTCTTTAAAGATTCAAAGTTCTTGTGATACTGGTCTTTCACTTGTTTGGTTAGCATTACCCCAAGTTATTTAATGTTGTTTGTGGCAATTGTAAAGGGTAATCTTTCTCTGATTTCTCTTTCAGCCCTTTTATCATCTGTATATAGTAGGGCTACTGATTTTCTTGAGTTGATCTTGTAGCCTGCCACTTTGCTGAAGGTGTTAGTCAGCTGTACAAGTTCCCGGGTAAAGTTCTTTGGGTCATTTATATAAACTATCATATCATCTGCAAGCAGTGATAGTTTGACCTCTTCCTTCCCAATTTGTATCCCCTTGAAGCCTTTTGTTTTCGTATGGCAATGGCCAGAACTTCACGTACAATGTTGAAAATGTATGGAGAGAGTGGACAGCCTTATTTAGTTCCTGATTTTAGAGGAATTGTGTTGAGTTTCTGTCCATTTAGTTTGATGTTGGCTGTTGGTTTACTGTATATATCTTTTATTATGTTTAAGTATGTCCTTTTTCCCATATCTCTCCAAGACCTTTATCATGAGGGGATGTTGGAACTTGTCAAAGTCTTTTTCAACATCTAGTGGGAAGATCATGTGATTTTTGTTTTTCAGCTTGTTTATATGGTGGATTACGTTGATGGATTTTGTATGTTGAACGATCCCTGCATCCCTGGGAGGAAACCTACTTGATCGTGGTGAATGATTGTTTTGATGTGTTCTTGGATCTGAATTGCCAGTATTTTATTGAGTATTTTTGCATCAATGTTCATGAGGGATAATGGTCTGAAGTTCTTTTTCTTAGTTGTATCTTTGTGTGGCTTGGGGATCAAGGTTATTGAAACCGAATAGAAAGAGTTTGGCAAAGACCCTTCTGCTTCTATTGTGTGGAACACTTTGAGAAGAATTGGTATAAGCTGTTCTTTGAATTTGTGGTAGAATTCTGCACTGAGGCCATCTGGACCTGGACTTTTTTTGGTTGGGAGACTTTTGAAGACTGTTTCTATTTCCATAGGGGTTATAGGTCTATTTAAATTGTTTATCTGTTCTTGTTTTAGTTTTGTCAAGTGATAGGTATCCAGGAAGTCATCCATTTCCTTTAAATTTTAGAATTTTGTGGAGTACAGGTTTTGAAAATATGACCTGATGATTCTCTAGATTTACTCAGAGTCCATTGTTATGTCCTGCTTTTCATTTCTGTTTTGTCTATCTTGTTGATTTTCTCAAGGAACTAACTCTTCATTGCATTGATTCTTTGTATTGTATTCCTAGTTTCTGCTTTATTGATTTCAGCCGTCAATTTGATTATTTCCTGGTGTCTACTCCTCCTGGGGGAATTTGCTTCTTTGTGTTCTAGAGCTTTCAACTGTGCTGTTAATTCTCTAGTATAACTATTCTCCAGTTTCTTCATGTGGGCACTTAGTACTATGAACTTCCCGCTTAGCACTGCTTTTAACGTGTTCCATAGGTTTGGGTATGTTGTGTCTTCATTCTCATTGAATTCTAGGAAGTCTTTAATTTCTTTTTTTATTTCTTCTTTGACCCAGGGATGGTGCAGTTGTGCATTATTCAATTTCAATGAGTTTGTAGGTTTTTTGCAATTTGTATTGTTGTTGTTGAATTCTAATTTTAAAGCATGATTGTCTGATAAGATGCATGGAGATATTCCAAAATTTTTTGTAGCTGCTGAGGTATGATATGTTGCCAAGTATTTGGCCCATTTTTGAGAAGGTTCCATGTGGTGGTGAGAAGAAATATATTGTTTTTATGTGGATGAAATTTTCTATAGATGTCTGTTAATCCCAGTTGGGTCATTACTTCTATTAGTCTGTTTACATCTTTGTTGAGGTTCTGTCTGGTATTCCTTTCTAGAGGTGAGAGTGGTGTGTTGAAATCTCCAACTATAAGTGTGTGGGGCTTTATATGTGATTTAAGTTTTAAAATGTTTCTTTTATGAATGTGGATGCCTTTGTATTTGGAGCATAGATGTTCAGAATAGACACTGCCTCTTGGTGGATTTCTCTGTGATGTGTATGTAATGACCTCCTTCATCTCTTTTGATTGATTTTATTTTAAATTCTAGTCTGTTAGAAATTAGGATTGCTAACCCTGCTTCTTTCTTGGGTCTATTTGATTGGAAAACATTCCCAACCTTTAATTCTCAGGTAATGTATATATTTGAGGGTTAGGTGTGTTTCTTGTATGCAGCAGAAGGAAGGGTTCTGTGTTCAAATCCATTCTGCTAGCCTATGTAACAATACAAAACTGAGTAATAATCTATGTATGTAAGTTCTTGAAAACTAAACATACAACACAATGTGAGAATCTCCACGTGTAACTAATAAAAATTAACGACACCACAATGTTTGAGAACCTACATGTGTAATATCTTGAAAACTATCGGTACACCACTGTGAGAAAATCTACGTGTACCCCTTCTTAAAAACTAACGTTAAAACACTGTGGGAGTATCTATGTGTGTATCTTCTTGAAAACTAACGATACAGTACTGTGTGTGAATCTATCAAGGTGACTTCTTGAAACCTAACAATACAACTCTGAGTTCTAAACTGAATGCATAACTTCCTGAAAACGAAGGAATTAACTCTGTATGAGAAACTACATTAGTAACATCTTGAAAACACTGAGAATCTACATATACTTGTAACTTATTGAAAATTAATAATACAACACTGTGTGAGAAACTACATGATAACTACTTGAAAAATAAAGATACAACACTGTCTGAGAATTTAGACGTGTGTCTTATCGAAAAGTAATGATAAAACAATGTGTTTGAATCTATATGTGTAACTTCTTGAAAATAATGGACACAGCACTATCTGAGAATGTAACTTATTGAAAATTAAAGGTACAACACTGTATGATAATCTACTTGTGTAACGTATTGAAAACTAATGATACTATACTGTGTGAGAATCTATAAGCGTAACTTCTTGAAAACTAAAGATAAAACACTGTCTGAGAACCTACATGTTTAACTTATGGAAAATTAACGATGCAACCCTTGTGTGAGAATCTTCCTGTGTAACTTCCTGAAAATTAACGAAACATCACTGTCTAAATTTTTTACACGTGTAATTTATGGAAAACCAAGGATACAACACTGTGTGAGAAAGTACTTGTATAACTTCTTGAAAACTAATGATAAAACACAGTGTGAGAATCTACATGTGTAACTTCTTGAAAAATAATGATACAAAGCTGCCTGCACATGTATTCGTATAACTTATAGATAACAAAGGAAGCAACACTTTGTGGGAAACTACGTGAGTAATATCTTGAAAACAAATGATACACCATTGTGTGAGAATCTGTATTCATAAGTTATTGAAATCTAACGATACACCACTGACTTCTAAACTGAATGCATAACTTCTTAAAAATTAACGATAGAACACTGGTTGTGAATCCACACGTGTAACTAATTGAAAACTAACTACACAACACTGAGTGAGAATCTATATAATTAAGTTCTTGAAAACGAACTATACAACACATTGTGAGAATCTCCAGGTGTAACTTATAAAAATTAAGGACACAACACTGCTTAAGAAAATACATGTGTAACATCTTGAAAACTATCGATACAAAACTGTGAGAGAATCAACATTATATCGATATTCGAAGCTTTATCAGGAAAACAATATATTTATTTACCAGAGAGAGAGAGAGAGAGAGTCGAACAGACCAGGAGTTAGAAGCGTGGCTGGCTTCCAGGAGAAAAAAGGGAAGCCCCCTTTCCTTTCACTTACTTTTATCTCTACCTTGACCCCGCCCTGTTGGGCAGATAGCTTTGTGGGGTTCACTCCTACAATTCCCCTTTTAGTCTAAATGGAAGATTTAAATTTGCTACAAACTCAAACATATACAACATATATACGTAGAGGGTAATAATTAAGTTATAATCTACTTATCCTAAACTAAGTATATCCATTCCACCTAAATTCTAAACTTATCTGAAAGGGATGCCTAAGTCTGAACACCTCCTTCCAATCCCAACCCAAAAATAATTGCAAATTAACACTAACAGGTGTAAACTATCCTCTAATGTCAATAGTAGGGAGAGGGGACATGGAATTCTCAAATTTACTTCCTGCTGAAGTGGGACGATGACAATCATGGGGAAATGTGGGAAGAAATTGTTAGTGTAACAAGAGTTTTAAGTACGTCAGTTAGTCTCTATTTTGCAGGAGAGGCTTGAATGAACTTCCAGATTAGATTTCTGATTTTGATTGAAGCTCTTATCTGAAGCTGTGATCCGATTATAGAAGATGCACGGTATCAGTTCCTTGGCCTGACGATGAGCCGAGTGATGTAGTTCCAAGCTGGTTTGAGGATTGTGCCTGTCAGGTGGGGTCGATGATGTGGGGCAGTTTAGATGTATCCAGTCGAATCAGGCAGAGTCGGGGAAGTGAATCCTCATTCTCTTTCTGAAGCAGCTGAAGATCGCTGTCAAGAAATCCCTTTGTCTCAGTTGTGATGTTAATTCTCTGGTATAACTGTTCTCCTGTTTCTTTATGTGAGCACTTAGTGCTATGAACTTCCCCCATAGCACTGCTTTCAAAGTGTCCCATAGGTTTGGGTATGTTGTGTCTTCATTCTCATTGAATTCGAGGAAGTCTTTAATTTCTTTTTTTATTTCCTCTTTGACCCAGGGATGGTGCAGTTGAGCATTATTCAATTTCCATGAGTTTGTAGGTTTTCTGCAATTTGTGTTGTTGTTGAATTCTAATTTTAAAGCATGGTGGTCTGATAAGATGCATGGAGTTATTCCAATTTTTTTGTAGCTGGAGGAGTAGACACCAGGAAATAATCAAATTGAGGGCCTAAATCAATAAAGTAGAAACCAGGAAAACAATACAAAGAATCAGTGCAAGGAAGAGTTGGTTCTGTGAGAAAATCAACAAGATAGACAAACCTTTGTCCAAACTTACCAAACAGCAGAGAGTGAACATGCAAATTAACAAAATCAGAATGAAAAGGGGAACATAACAACAGACTCTGAGGAAATCCAGAGAATCATTAGTTCATACTTTGAAAACCTGTACTCCACAAAATTCCAAAATTTATAGGAAATGGATGACTTCCTGGACAGGTATCACTGTCCACTCTCTCCATTCAAACAACAAAGATTTCTGTTCCACTAAGTTCATAGTAGCATTATTTGTAATCGCCAGAACTTGGAAGCAACCTAGATGTCCCTCACCCGAAGAGTGGATAGAGAAAATGTGGTACATTTCTACAAAGTAGTACTATTCAGCAGAAAAATTGGAATCCTCAGATTCACAAGGCAAATTGATGACACTAGAAGAAACCATCCTGAGTGAGGTTACCCAGTCACTAAAAGAGAAACATGGCATGTACTCTCTCATATATGGAATTTAGACATAGATCTGGGGAGTGCCTGTCAACAATCACATGGCCAGAGCATCTGGGAAACAGAAACTTCATTTAGTGGCTGATCGAAGAAGAGGCAGACTCTGTCGGTTAAGTACTGAGCTGAATTCAAGAAAGGCAGTCACAGAGAGGGAGGTCTGATGACCAAAGTGATTAAGACTGGGCTGGTTTTACCCCAAGAAACAGCTGTCCTGACAAAGGTTAACTCTTGAATCCCAAGCATCAGCCTGGGAATCCAGCATGGGACTGATTAACACCCCCTGAATGTGAGTGTCAGTGAGGAGGCCTAGGTAATCTATTGAGCCTTGGGCAGCAGATCAGCACCCATCCCGAGTATACACACTGACTTTGGACTCTCATCCAACAATGTGAGGTGCACTGTCACCCTAAACTCTTGGGGAAGGTTCTAGGCCCTGCCCTTTATGAAATGACTGACTATGGATACCCCCATGGAGGGCCTTACCCTCCTTGGGGAAAATAGGGAATAATAGAGGGTTGGGGGTAGGGCACGGTAAGAAGGGAGGGAAAGGGAGAGGGCCCTGGAACTGACTTGTGAAGCAACCTTGTTTCTTATCTAAATTTAAACTGAAAAATAAAAATAAAAACAAAAACAAAAACACTGAAAGTTTAAGTGTTCAAGTGTTACAATAACTTGCCATTTTTAAATTTTCTTGAAGACAACTAGTGACATAACTATTGCTTTTATTCATATTTGCTTTATATGCTGTTGTTCAATTAACTTTGCCATTTCCTATTTCACATTCCTTTATTTCTTTTTTCTTTTAATTTTAAATAGCTCTTTTTTACATGTCAATCCCAGTTACCTCTCCGTCCCCTCCTTCAGCACCCCCTATCCCCCCATCGTCCCACCATATTGCCAATTCCTTCCACATAGGGGATATCTAGAGTCGGTCATTTCACTCAGGGTAGGGTCCAGGCACACCCTTAAGAGTCCAGGATGAGAGAGCATCCATCTATGTGTTATGGACACATGATGTCTGTTAGTATTCGAGGGATAAACACTGATCCACTCTTCAGGACCCCATAGGTTGCCCAGGCCTCCTCACTGACTCTCACATTCAGGGTGTCTGGATCAGTACCATGCTGGCCTCCCAGCTGTCGGTCTGGGGTCCAAGATCTCTCCCCTGTTCGGATCAGCTGTCTCTCCTGTTTTTGCCAGCGCATTCTTTGCCAATTTGCTCATCGCTCCTGTCTTTCTGTCGATGGGTTCCTTGGGTTCAATTCAGTGTTTAACTGTCGGTGTTTGACTCTGCTTCCATCAGTCACTGGATGAAGTCTCCAGGATGGTTATAGACATCAAATTCATTATCAGGAATGGGCATTCAGGGTGGTCTCTTCACTATTGCTTAGCTTGTCAATTGGTGTCATCCCTTTAGATCACTAGAGTTCACAATAGTGCCTGATCTGTCTTCTAACATATGATTCCCTCTTCCCCCTATCCTATCCCCCAGTCAACTTTCCTGTTGCCCCACGACATACTCTCTCTTCCTCTTCTTACCCTCTCTATTTCCCAGCTCCCCCTCCCCCCACCGCTTGCTGTGTTCCCCGTATGTTCAGAAAATTTTGCCACATTTCTCTTCTCTTTGAACCATGCATATCTTTTATGTTCTTTCCTGTTTCCCAGACTCTCTGTCATTGGAAGTGCAGACTGGCACTCTCCTGATCCATGTCTAAAATCCATATATGAATGAATACATACCATGTTTGTCTTATTGTGACTGGGTAAACTCACTCAGGATGGTTTCTTCCAGTGCTATCCATTTACCTATAAATTTCAAGATTCCATTGCTTTTTTCTGCTGAGTAATACTCCATTTTGTAAATGTAAGACATTTTCTCTATCCACTCTTCAGTTGAGGGGCATCTAGGTTGCTTCCAGGTTCTGGCTATTACAAATAATGCTGCTATGAACATAGTGGAACAGATGCCCTTGTTGTATGAATTTGCCTCATTTGGATATATGCCTAAGAGTGGAATTGCTGGGTCTAGTGGTAGATTAATTCCCATTTTCCTGAGGAATCTCCATACTGATTTCCAAAGAGGCTGTATGAGTTGGCACTCCCACCAGCAGTTGAGGAGTGTTCCCCTCTCTCCACATCCTCTCCAGCATAAATTGTCTTCGGTGTTTTTGATTTTAGCCATTCTGACAGGATTAAGATGGTATCTCAGAGTTGTTTTGATTTGCATTTCCCTGATGGCTAAGGATGTTGAGCACTTTCTTAAGTGTCTCTTGGCGATTTTAGCCTCCTCTATTGAGAATTCCCTGTTTAGTTCTTTACCCCACCTATTTCACATTCTTTAATGACATACAATATTAAAATAAAGATAGTATTGCCATGAAAAAAATAAAAAGGAAAACTAACTATATAACAGTGTTAGAAACTTCATGTGTAAGTTCTTGAAAACAAACGTTACAACACTTTGTGAGAAAACTACATGTGTAATTGTTTGAAAACTAATGATACAACTCTCTGTGAGAATCTATATTTGGACCTTCTTGAAAACTAACGACACAACCCTGTGTAGGAATCTACATCTGTAACTTCTTAAAAAAAACGATACAACACTGTGTATGAAACTACGTGTGTAACTACTTGAAACCTAACAATACAAAACTGTGTGAGAATCTACACGGGCATCTTAGTGAAAATTACTGATACAACACTGTGTGAAACTAAACGTGTAACTTATTGAAAACTAACGATACTGCACAGTGTGATAAACTACATATGTAATTTCTTGAATACAAACAATACAACACTGTGTTCGAAACTTCATGCATCACTTCTTGAAAACTGTGTGAGATTCTATAAGAGTAACTTCTTGAAAACTTATGACACAATGCTGTGTGACAAACTACATGGGTAACTTTTTGAAAATTAACTGTAGAACACTCTATGAGAAACTACATGCATATCTTCTTGAAAACAAACGACACAACCCTGTGTGAGAATCTAGACATGTAACTTATTGAAAACTAACGATACTGCACAGTGTGATAAACTACATGTGTAACTTCTTGAATACAAACAATACAACACTGTGTGATTATCTATGACTGTAACTTATTGAATATTAACGGTACAACACTGTTTGATAATCTACATGCATAACTTCTTGAAAACAAACTATACAAAACTCTATGAGAAACTTCATGCATAATTCCATGAAAAGTAATGATACAACACTGTGTGAGAATCTATAAGTGTATCTTATAGAAAATTGATGATACAACACTGTGTGAGAACGCATGTGTGTAACTTCTTGAAAACTAACGATTCATCGCTGTGTGAGTATCTACAAGTGTAACTTCTTGAAAACAAACGATACAACACTGTGTGAGAAAATATGCATTTAACTTCTTGAAAACTAATGATACAACACTGTGTGAGAATCTATATTCATAACATCTTCCAAACTAACGATACAACACTGACTTCGAAATTACACGCATAACTTCTTGGAAACAAATTAAATAACTCTGTGTGAGTAACTAAATTAGTAAATTCTTAAAAACTAACAATACAAGATGGTATGAGAATCTGCACGTGAATCTTATTGAAAATTAACATACAACCCTGTGTGAGAATCTACACGTGTAACTAATTGAAAACTACCAATAGAGCACAGTATTTGAAACTACATGCCTAAGTTTTTGAAAACAAACGAAGCAACACATTGCTAAAAACTATGCGTGTAACTTCTTGAAATCTAACAATACAACCCTGTGTGAGAATCTATAAGTGTAAGTTCTTGAAAACAAACCAAACAACACTCTGTGAGAAACTATGTGTTTAACTTCTTGTAAACTAAAGATACAACACTGTGTGATAATCTACACGTGTATCTTATTGAAAACTAACAAAACAATGCTGTGTGATATTCAACACGTGTACCTTATCGAAAACTAATAACACAACTCCACGTGAGAATCCACATGTGTAACTCATTGATAACTAATGATACAACAATGTCTGAGAATCTATATGTTTAACTACTTGAAAACAGGTGATCCAACACTGTGAGAGAAACTACATGCATAAATTCTTGTAAACTAACGATGCAACGCTCTGTGAGATTCTACACGTGTAAATTATTCAAAACTAATGACACAACACTGTGTACGATTCTACACTTGTAACTTACTGAAAACAAAATACAGAACGATGTGTGAGATTCTACATGTGTACCTTATTGAAAACTAAAGATACAACGATGTGTGAGAATCTACATGTGTACCTTATTGAACACTAACGATACAATGTTGTATGAGATTCTACACTTGTACCTTACTGAAAACAAACTATGCAAAATGTTTGAGAAACTCCATGGGTAATTTGTTGAAAAGTAACAATACAAAACTGTGTGAGAATCTATAAGTGTGACTACTTGAAAACTAGCGATACAAAACTGTTTGAGAAACTACACGTGTAAATTCTTGAAAACTAACGATACAATGCTGTGTGAGAATCTACATGAGTACCTTATTGAAAACTAACAACACAAATCTGTGTGACAATCTACAGGTGTAACTTATTGAAAACTAGAGATACAACACTGTGTAAGTATCTACACGTGTAACTCGTTGAAAATTAACGATATAACACAGTTTAAGAATCTACTCGTGTAACTCTTTGGAAACTATAGACACAACACGGTGTGATAAACTACATGCGTAATTTCTTGAAAACTAACAATAAAATACTGGGTAAGAATAAACACGTGTAACTTATTGAAAACTAACAATACAATACTTTTTGAGAATCTGTAAGCGTAACTTCTTGAAAACTAACGATACATCACTGTGTGAGAAACTACATTTTTAACTTATAGAAAACTAACTATATAACACTGTGAGAGAATCTACACATGTAACTTTTTCAAAACTAGCCTTATAACCTTGTGTGAGAAACTACATGTGTAAATTCTTGGAAAATATCGATACAACACTGTGTGAGAAACTACATGTGTAAATTGTTGATAACTAATGAAACAACTCTGTTTGACAATCTATAAGCTATACTTCTTAAAAAATCAATACAACACTGTGTGAGTAACTAAATGCATTACTCCTTGAAAACTAATGATACAACGCTGTGTGAGATTCTATACATGTACCTTATTGAAAACTAGCAATACAAGCTGTGTGAAAATATAAAGGTGTAACATATTGAAAACTAAAGACACAACACTGCTAAAAGTATCTACACATGTAACTTATTGAAAACTAGAGATACAACACTGTGTGAGAATCTACATGTGTATCTTATTGAAAACTAATGATACAACGCTCTTTGAGAATCTACCCGTTTAACTTCTTGGAAAATATCAATACAACACTGTGCGAGAAACTGCATGTGTAACTTATTGAAAAATAACTATACAATGCTTTGTGAGATTCTACACGTGTACCGTATTGAAAATTAATGATATAACGCTGTGTGAGTATCTACACATGTACCATATTGAAAACTAACGATATATCACTTTGTGAGAAACTACATGTGTAACTTATGGAAAACTAACGATATAACACTGCGTGAGAATCTACCCAATAACATCTTCAAAACTAGCCTTATAACCTTGTGTGAGAGACTACATCTGTTACATCTTGGAAACTATCGATACAACACTGTGTGAGAAAACAAATGTGTAACTTGTAGAAAACTAACAAAATAATTCTGTGTGATAATCTATAAGCGATAGTTCTTGAAAACCATCAATACAACATTGTGTGAGGGACTACATGAGTAACTTCTTGAAAACTAACAATAAAACGCTGTGTGAGATTCTACACGTGTACCTTATTGAAAACTAACGATACAACAATGTGTAAGAATCTACACGTGTACCTTATTGAAAACTAAAGTTACAACGCTGTGTGAGATTTTACACGTGTACCTTATTGAAAACTAACGATACAACGCTGTGTAAAAATCTATACGTGTACCTTATTGAAAACTCACGATACAACCCTGTGTGAGATTCAACACTTGCACCTTATCGAAAACTAACGATACACAGCTGTGTGGGAATCTACACGTGTACCTTATTAATAACTAACAATACAACAATATGTGAGAATCTATAAGTGTTTAACTACTTGAAAACAGGCGATACAACAGTGTGAGAAACTACATGCGCAACTTCTTGAAAACTAAGCAAACAACGCTGTGTGAGATTCTACACTTGTACCTTATTGCAAAATAATGATATAATGCTATGTGAGAATCTACACATGTAACTTATGGAAAACTAACGATATAACTCTGTGTAAGAATCCACACATTAACTTCTTCCAAACTAGCCATAAAACCTTGTGTGAGAAACTATATCTGTAACTTCTTGGAAACTATCGATACAAAACTCTGTGAGAAACTAAATGCATAACGTGTTGAAAATTAACAAAACAACTCTGTGTGAGTATCGATAAGCGATACTTCTTGAAAACCATCAATACAACACTGGTTGAGTAACTACATGCATAAATTCTTGAAAACTAACAATACAAGGCTGTGTGATATTCTACACGTGTACCTTCTTGAAAACTAATGATACAAAACTGTGTGAGAAACTACACGTGTAACTAATTGAAAACTAAAGATACAAAACTATGTGAGAATCTAAAACTGTACCATTTTGAAAAATAACGATACAATGCTGTGTGAGAATCTACACATGTAGCATATTGAAAACTAACGATACAACACTGTGAGAAAATACATGTGTAACTTATTGAAAACTAACGATATAACACTGTTGAGTATCTACACATTTAACTTCTTCAATACTAGCCTTATAACCTTTTGTGAGAAACTATATCTGTAAATTCTTGGAAACTATCAATACAACAATGTGTGATAAACTAAATGTGTAACTTGTTGAAAACTAACAAAACAACTCTCTGTGAGGATCTATAAGCGATACTTCTTGAAAACCATCAATACAACACTATGTGAGATTCTACACGTGTACCTTATTGAAACCTCATAATACAACAATGTGTGAGAATCTACACGTGTTCATTATAGGAAATTAAGGATAGAAAGCTGTGTTAGATTCTACACATGTACCTTATAGAAAACTAACAATACAACGCTGTGTAATAATCTACATGTGTACATTATTGATAACAAACTATACAATACTGTGTGAGAATCTATAAGCGTATCTACTTGAAAACTAGCGATGCAACACTGTGAGAGAAACTGCATGCATAACTTCTTTTTTAAATTTATTTTTCAGTTTAAATTCAGATAAGAAACAAGGTTGCTTCACAAGTTAGTTCTAGGTCCCTTCCTTCCCCTCCTCCCATTATCCCCTCATTTCCCCAGGGAGGGTGTCAATTCATATAGGGCAGGGCAGAGACCCTTCCCCAAGAGTTCAGGGTGAGAGTGCACCTCACATTTTTTGTATGGGAGTCCAAAGTCCGTGTGTATACTCGGGATTGGCTCAATAGATTACCTAGGCCTCCTCACTGACACTCACATTCAGGGGGTCTTGATCAGTTCCATGCTGGATTCCCAGGCATCAGTCTGGGATTCCAGAGCTATCCTTGTTAGGTCAGCTGTTTCTGGGGGTTACTTCTTAAAAACTAATAATACAACGCTGTTTGAGTGTCTAAACTTGTACCTTATTGAAAAATGACGATATAACGCTGTGTGAGATTCTACACGTCGAACTTATTAACTACTAACAACACAATGCTGTGTGAGAATCTACAGTTTTATCTTATTGAAAACTAAAGATACAACACTGTTTAAGTATCTACATGTAATTTATTGAAAATAAAAGATAAAACGCTGTGTGAGAAACTACATGTGTACCATATTGAAAAAATATGGCACAACTCTGTGTGAGAATCTACAGGTGTAACTTATTGAAAACTAAACATACAACACTGTGTAAGAATCTACAGTGTAACTTATTGAAAACTAATGATACAACACAGGTTAAGAATCTACCCATGTAACTTCCTGGAAACTATCGACACAACGCCGTGAGAGAAACTACATGTGTAATTTCTTTAAACTAACGATACAACACTGTGTGAGAATCTACATGTGTATCTTATTGAAAATTAACGATACAGTACTGTGTGAGAAACTTTATATGTAATTTCTTGAAATCTAACAATACAACACTATGTGAGAATTGACACGTGTAAATTTTTGGAAACTATCGATACAACACTGTGTGAGAAACTACATGAGTATCTTATTGAAAACAAACGACACAAAACTGTATGATAATCAAGACAACACTGTGTGAGGTACTACATGCATAACTTCTTGAAAAATAACGATACAACTCTGTGTGAGAAACTACATGTGTAATTTTTGGAAAATTAACGATATAACACTGTGTGAGAATCTACACATGTAACTTCTTCAAAATTAGCCTTCAAACCTTCTGAGAGAAACTACATCAGTAACTTCTTGGAAACTATCGATACAAGACTGTGTGAGAAACTAAATGCATAACTTGTTGAAAACTAACAAAACAACTCTGTGTGAGTATCTATAAGCGATACTTCTTGAAAACCATCAATACAGCACTGTGTGAGGAACTAAATGTGTAAATTCTTGAAAAGTAACGATACAACGCTGTGTGAGATTCTACAGGTGAAACTTATTGAAAACTAAACATACAACACTGTGTGAGTTTAAACAGTTGTACCTTATTGAAAACTAGCTATACAAGCTGTGTGAGAATCTACAGGTGTAACTTATTGAAAACTAAAGATACAACACTGTGTAAGTATCTACATGTGTAACTTATTGAAAACTAATGATACAACGCTGTGTGAGATTCAACATGTGCACCTTATCCAAAACTAACGATACAATTCTTTGTGAGAATCTACACGTTTACCTTATTGATAACTAACGATGCAACAATGTGTGAGAATCTATAAGTGTAACTATTTGAAAACAAGCGATACAACACTGTGTGAGGAACTGCATGCGTAAATTCTTGAAAACTAACGATTCAACGCTATGTGAGATTCTACACATGTACCTTATTGAAAACTAATGATACAACACAGTTTGAGATTCTATACGTGTACCTTATTAAAAACTAAAGATACAAGGCTGCGTGAGAATCTACAAATTTACCTTATTAAAAA
>NW_024431035.1:0-16525 GCF_017639785.1 Mesocricetus auratus
AGACTCACAGTCTTTTGGGTTCTCTCATTCTGTCCAATGGCATTTGAGCTTCTGTACAAAAACACATTTCTCTTTGTTTAGTTTTATGTTTCAGACAAAGTCTGGCTCTAATTGGTTACTTTGGTTCCTTTTCTCAGGACAGCATTCTCATGTTGGTTCTCTGCATTTGCTGGTGACCCTCTGGTGTAGCCTTGCTCTTCCAAGCTTCCTTTGATTGGTTGTGCATCCTATACTCCCTGCCTGGTTACTGACCAATCTGTGATTCATTAAACTATTAGAGTTAAAATCTTTACAGTGGAATAGAGGCCTATTGAACAGCCATTGCCTGTGTTATATGCTCAATGGTCCCAGCCACTGTTTTCCATAGACTGAGCCTTCCAGGGAAAGACAAGTGATTATGTCTGAAATGTTGGGCATTCAGCTTCATACTTGCAGTCATTAGAGCTCCTTTGGGTCACTGGGCTTCATTTTAGTAATTTGGAATCTAAGGTAGAAGATGTGATGATTAGGCCAGCTGCCTGTAATATAAAAGTGAACAAAGACTTGTGAGGTGCCCCCAAGGCAGTTTTAGAACCCCCTGACTGAACAAGAGCATTCAAATGATTTTTCATGTGAGATGAACAGGCCAATAAATGACATCCCTTTGGAGGGAACAGGTAAACCCCGCTTGT
Source organism: Mesocricetus auratus (assembly GCF_017639785.1). Lineage (NCBI taxonomy): Eukaryota > Metazoa > Chordata > Mammalia > Rodentia > Cricetidae > Mesocricetus > Mesocricetus auratus. The sequence goes on from NW_024431035.1 coordinate 672, forward strand.
CCTAAGTGCTGCCATTTTGACTTTAGAAGCCAATGTACCTGTAGGGTGAATGAATGTTCATGTTGCCAAGCCCTCTGACGGCTGAAGACCTTCCAATAGCCTACCCACACCTTCTTGAACAAGAGAGACTCTCTAACGTGAATCTCTAGTTCTATAAATCATTATGGATTTTACTATCAAGAGTAAGAACCAATGATTCTGGTTGATTCATAGTCTGTTTTGTTTGGAAATGACGGAACACATAGGGAAACTTCTGTGTCTGCTTGATTTGATTTGCAGCCGTGGGGCCACAACATGTTGATGCATTGGCTGGGTCTGAAGATCCACCCATGAGGATCCCAAAATCAATCTGGCAGCACCAGAGACTGTCATCTGATCCTGTGAAAATTAGCCAACTTTATGATTTAAGATATGTTTCTCTGTAGAGCCTCTCTGGGATCCTATATAGGAGAATCCAGGAAGTGGTGAGTCCCTGAGTCTACACTGTGGTCTCTAATCAATCAGTTTTTGTAATGCTGCCCAGGAATAAATCTAGATTTTTGGAACCTCTGTGTCTTCTTATGTGGATTCAGATCCTCAGACCCACAGCAAGTTACGTTTCCTTTGTTTTCCTTCTTCTCCTTACCTCTCCTTCTTTCTACGTGAAGCTGAAATCAGGACAGCACCAACATTCTGGAAGCTGAGATTGGATGATTTAGAGTTCAAGCTGAAGTCAGGACAGCACCAACATTCTGGAAGCTGAGATGGGATGATTTAGAGTTCAAGGATAGCCTGGGCTTCATCGTGAGGCCCATTGTCAGGGAACAAAAAAGAAAGACTTAAAAGCAAGGTTTTGAAAAGCCACAATCGACAGAAGAGTGAAGGGGATTCACTTGGATCATTCCAATCTTATTTTCTGGAACTGCTCGAGCAAAGAGGGGGAAACCGAGAATTCACAGGGGAGGTAGCCGGAATCTGGAAGGTGAATGTGTGTACTTATGGAGGAAGGATGAGGCATTGGTATGATCCACAGTAGTACATGAACCAGGAACAGTGGTGCCCACCTCTCATTCCAGAACTTAAGAAGGAACACTGGGATGTTGTTCAAGAACATCCTGGAGGACATGGGGAATACTTGGCCATTCTGGGTTTTAAGAGCAGTCATCTCCATAAATCACAAACATGAAACCATTGGTTCAGCTTGTGCTGTTCTGGTTACTTTGGTAGCAAATTAAAACATAGAATGTCACTCCAAATGTCGCAAGGGAGTTCTTTCTGGTCGTCCATTTCTGATTTTTATTTTCAGTCCTTTTTTCTTTATTGGCATAACTCCATTACCAAGGTGTGTGTGTGTGTGTGTGTGTGTGTGTGTGTATTGTGTTCTTTGTTATTGAACTCAGTCCATGTCCTGTAATTGTTCAACCACTGAAACATCTCCAAGCGTCTTCTATTTGCTTTTTTGATCATGGTGAACTATAATGAAACTTGACGTGGAAGGGACTATTCCAGTATTACATCTAGCAGGCTTCAACCCAGCCCTTTGTGACTGTTTGGACACATATTCTCCTGAGAGAGTCCTGACTACACTGTACCTGGTGGACTCACGAATCAACCACCTTCTTGCCGCCAACTTTTGAATTTCCTGTGTCCACATTCATGTACCTCAATCCTGGAACTTGTGATATAGAATATCCTTGAGATGGCTCAGCCGGTCCATTCACTGCATGAATTCCCGTGAAGATCTCATTTCAGTGTCTGACAGGAGAGCACAACTCTGTCAACTGGTGTTCTCAACTTTGGGTTTGTGCTATGCATGTTCACTTTCATGCAAAATACCCCCCAAAATAAACTTAATTTATGTCTATTCAGGAGATACTTGACATTGAAGAGATGTAGGAATAGCTCCGTGGTTAAAAGCAAATTTTCTCCTTGCCTAGGATAGTGGTTCACTTCCCTAGTCCTATTCATCTCTATCTTCCATTCTGGGGAAAGCCTCTTCCTGGCTTTCAGAGTATTCAAGCACCAATATTGTGCACAAATGTTGCATACACACAGACAAGGCTTACATACATGAAAAAGAAAAGGAAGAGAAAACAGTCATTCAGTAAAAAGATCCGCAGGCAGACAAGTTGGCCCAAGTCATTAATCCCAGCACTGAGGAGGCAGAAGCAGGAGAATCACTTAGTTCAAGGCCACCTTCTCTCAGAACACTTTTATACAGTCCAGGAAAAGTAGGATTAATGTAGCAGGGACAATTATGGTTTGGACTAATGAGTGATTTCTTATTTATTTATTTATTTATTCGTTTTTTTTGTTTTTTATTGGTTGCTTTCTTTACTAATTTATATTTTTAAACAAATGGTTTCTCTGTGTCACTTTGCTGTCCTGCAAATCGCCTTGTAGACCACTCTGACTTTGAACTCAGGCAACTGCCTGCCTCTCTTTCTCAAGCACTGTCATAACAGTTGAGTACTAGCACTGCTGCCTGGCTTCTATGAATGATATCTTTATTTTTTCAGACAATATTTCTCTCTTCAGCTCTGGCTGTCCTGGATCTAAATTCGTAGACCAGGCTTACCTCTAACATACAGAGATCAGCCTGAGTGTGGGAACTAGAGGGTTGTACCACCAACACCTGGCTCAAGGAATGCTTTACCAACAATAGTCTCACATTTCATAGGTTGAGATCTGATATTCTCAATCTACATGATCCAAATACTGAAAGGATCAAGTGAGTGGACATTCAGTTATCAAATCAGACTGAAGATTTGGCTGAGATTGTTGGTCTACAAATGAGAGCATTCAATGGAATGATATATAAAGAGTTAGAGCAATCAGAGAAACCCACAGAGTCTTGGAGCCTGGGATAACTTCCTGCACCTGCCTGACTTGGTAGGTTTCTCACCTGTGTCCAGCACAGATTATACAAAGCTTCAATAGGACACCCTATTTCCTGCAGCCTAATCTAGCCTTGTTCACATTTCAAATATATGTAATAGTTTATATATTCTTTAGTTTTATATGTTCCTTCAGTTTTCTGGGTTTTATATTCTTTGTTTGTTGTTTAGATGAGTGAAAAGAAAGATTCTCCTACTTCAGCCACCTAAAGGCTGGATACACAGAATACCTCAGGGTGAGAGTGTTCTCCTTGATCTGCCATACTTAATTTGGTCATCTGTGGTTTCTGTCTCATTGCTTCAAACAGTATCACTAAGAATGTAGGGTGAGCTTGAACTCCAGGCTATTCAGGCGAGAAAGACAAATATGAGTCACTCAAATGCATTGACAGTGCTGATCTTTATGTCAATTTACCAGGCATATTTGTGCATGCTTTTAAACCCAGCATAAGGAGGCAGAGGCACGCTGTTCTCTTGCTGTGAGACCAGCCTAGTCTACACACTGAGTTCCAATCCAGCTAGTGGTGACACACTCTCTTAATCCTAGCATGCAGGATACAGAGGGTATTAGATATCTGTGCATGATGACGGCTGGTCTACAGAGTAAGTTACAGGACAGCCAGGGTTCACAGTGAGTTCCAAAATAGCCCACATTAATTCATGTCTCAAAAATAAATCCCTAGATGAAGCTAAAATTTATTTCTGTAGTTTGGTTGATATTGGACTGTCCTTTCTTTGTTTCTTTATTTAATGCAAGATTTCTCTGTGTAACAACTCTAGTTGTCTTGGAACTTGCTTTGTAGATCAGCTGACTTGAAAATCAAAGAGATCTGATTGCCTCTGTCTCCCAAGTGCTGGAATTATATGAATGTGACACCATCACCTAGCTATGGGCTCTTCTCTCCATGGAGACTACAATGTCCTCAGACTTACAGCAAGGAACCTGCTTGCCCATCTTCAGTGTCCAAGTGAAAATGTTGAATGATCAGTTGCAGGTTAATTACGAAATCTCCTCTCCCCTGTTCTTCCATTAATTTCTGTAGACCACATGTAGGCGTTTCTGGTGCTCTTGAAGGAAACCATTATGACATTAAGTAAGTCACTGTCCCGCGTCCAAGAATAAATTGTCACCTCCATCTCCTTGTCTTGCCTTTAATTTCTTTTTTTTTGTTTTACCAGACAGGGTTTCTCTGTATTGTTTTGGAGGTTCTCCGTCCAGCCTTGCCTTGAACTCACAGACATCCACCTGCGTTTGCCTCCTGAGTGCTGGACTGAAAGGCCTGCACCATCACAGCCCAGCCTTGACTTTAATTTCACTTTCAGGTTTTTTTGCTTATTCCTTTCTTTGTACTTATGTGTTTGTATCCCAGAATCTTATTTCCAGATACTTTACATGGTTACAGATGATGGCCACTGCTTCTGAGAGTTTGCTGATTCTGTTTATGGGATGATATATTATATGGGATCATTATATATTATGATCTAGTAAAGCTTGCCTGGGGATCCAGAAAGCAAGCCAGCATCAAGCTACAGAAGGCAGGCACACAACGTTCATCCCTTCAGCCAGAAAGTAGGAGTTGATGGCACTTACTTTTAATATTAGGACTCTGGATTCAGAGGTTTGGAGACCTCTCTGAGTCTAAGACCACACAGGCCTACACAAGAGTGAATTCATCTAAAAGTGAATTATAGCTCATGACTTTCATCTCAACATTAGTGAAGTACACAAGTCTAAGTCTATAATATGGTCTCACACAGAAATCCCTTCTCCAGCCACACCAAATGGAGGCAGCAATTTGAGACTTGGTGAAGAGTTTCTGTGTGGATCAGCCAATTCAGCTTGAGCTAGAGGTGAGAGCAATTGGCAGGCTACTTTGCTTTTCTGATATTCAGCTTGAAGTCTGAGACAATTTCAGATTCTTCTTTTTTATATTTTATTTTCCAGTTTAAATTTAGATAAGAAATGAGGTTGCTTCACAAGTCAGTTCCAGGTCCCTCTCCCATTCCCTCCCCTCCTCCCATGCCCTCCCTCCAACCCACCCCCCCTTATCACCTCATTCCCCCAGGGAGGGTGAGGCCCTCCATGGGGGTGTCCATAATCTGTCATTTCATATAGGGCAAGGCTTGGACCCTTCCCCAAGAGTTCAGGGTGAGAGTGCACCTCACATTGTTCTATGGGAGTCCAAAGTCCGTGTGTATAGTTGGGATGGGTACTGATCTGCTGCCCAAGGCTCAATAGATTCCCTAGGCCTCCTCACTGACACCCAGATTCAGGGGGGTCTTGATCAGTCCCATGCTGGATTCCCAGGCTGATGCCTGGGATTCAAGAGTTAACCTTTGTCTGGTCAGCAGTTTCTGGGGGTTAAACCAGCCCAGTCTTAATCCCTTTGATCATACAATTCTTCACAGACCTTGAAAGAACAATAATCAATTTTGTATGGAAAACAAAAGACCCAGGATAGACAAAACAACCCTGTTCAACAAGGCAACGTCCGGAGGCATCACCATCCTTGACCTCAAGCTCTATTACAGAGCTATAGTTCTGAAAACAGCTTGGTATTGGCACAAAAATAGACAGGTAGACCAATGGAATCGAATTGAAAACCCGGGTATTAACCCCCACACGTACGAACATCTGATCTTTGACAAAGAAGCTAAAAATATACAATGGAATAAAGAAAGCATCTTCAACAAATGGTGCTGGCATAATTGGAGACTGGCATGTAGAAGAATGCAGATCGATCCATGTTTATTGCCATGCACAAAACTTAAGTCCAAATGGATCAAAGACCTCAACATAAATCCAGCCACACTGAACCTCTTAGAAGACAAAGTGGGTGGTACCCTTGAACAGATTGATACGGGAGACAGCTTCCTGAACATAACACCAGTAGCACAGACAGTGAGATCAACAATTAATAAATGGGACCTACTGAAACTGAGAAGCTTCTGTAAGGCAAAGGACACAGTCAGCAAGACAAAAAGGCAGCCCACAGAATGGGAAAATATTCACTAATCCCACATCTGACAGAGGGTTGATCTGCAAAATTTACAAACAACTCAAGAAGCAAGTCTCCAAAACACCAAAGGACCCTATTAAAAAGTTGGCTGCAGAAGTAAATAGAGAGTTTTCAATAGAGGAGTCTAAAATGGCTGAGAGGCACTTGAGAAAGTGTTCAACATCCTTAGCCATCCGGGAAATGCAAATCAAAACAACTCTGAGATACCATCTCACTCCTGTCAGAATGGCTAAAATAAAAAACACCAATGACAATTTATGCTGGAGAGGATGTAGTGAAAGGGGGACACTCCTCCATTGCTGGTGGGAGTGCCAACTGGTTCAGCCACTTTGGAAATCAGTATGGAGATTGCTCAGAAAAATGGGAATAAACCTACCACAAGACCCAGCAACTCCACTCTTAGGCATATATCCAAAAGATGCCCATTCATACAACAAAGATGTCTGCTCCACTATGTTCATAGCCCCTTTATTTGTAATAGCCAGAACTTGGAAGCAACCAAGATGTCCCTCACCTGAAGAGTGAATAGAGAAAATGTGGTACATCTACACAATGGAGTACTATTCAGCAGAAAAAGTAATGGAATCATGAGATTCACAGGCTAATGGATGACACTAGAAGAAACCCTCCTGAGTGAGGTAACCCAGTCACAAAAAGAGAAACATGGCATGTACTCTCTCATATATGGATTTTAGACATAGATCTGGGGAGTGCCAGCCTACATTCCTATGGCCAGAGAGTCTGGGAAACAGAAACTTCTTTCAGTGGCTGATCGAAGAAGAGGCAGACTCCCTTGGTTAAGTAACAGATTCTTGATCAAGAAATCAAGAACTTAGCCTCTTCTCTAAAGCAGGCAGCCCACTGTAATGTTAGACCAGGACTAGAGCAGCTATAACCAAGTCTATACTATCTGCAAGGACAACACTAGACCAAACTGATGACATGATTATTATCTGCTTCAAAAATGGTGCATGAGCTTAACCCCAGAAACAGCTAACAACCAAAGTGTTAACTCTTGAATCCCAGGCAACCTGGAATACTCGAAGAGATTTAGACTGCTCCTCTTTAACCTTGTAATGAAGTGCTGACTACATACAGAGAAGTAAGTCTCAGGGGGTCTAGGTCAGTCCCATGATTTCCACACAACCATCAACCGTGGGTCCAAGAGCTACCCCTTGTTCAGACCAGCGAATTCTGGGGGTTAAACCAGCCCAGTCTTAACTCCTTTGTCCATCATTGTCCCTTTCTGACACTAGATTCCAGGAGTTCCATCAGTGTTTATCTATGGGAATCTGCCTATGCTTTCGTCAGCCACTGGATAAAGGTTCTGTTTCCCAAACTCAAAGGGAGTTTGGACTCCCATAGTACTCCATTGTGTAAATGTACCACTCTCTCTCTATCCACACTTCAGTTGAGGGAAGGGTACTTTCAGGTTCTGGCTATAAAAAATAATGCTGCTATGCACATAGTAGAACAAACATGCTTGTATGAATATGCATCTTTTGGGTATATGCCTAAGAGTGGAATTGGTGGATCTTGTGGTAGACTGATTCCCATTTTCCTGAGGAATCATACTAAATTCCAAGGGGAAGGAGAGCACTCGACCGCAGTCAACGAGTGTTCCCACATCCTCTCCAGGAGACAGGGTGAGTTGGTGAGGGGGAGGGAGGGACGGATGTGACTCACCCTGTCCATTTCTTACGGAAGCGTCTAGTTCTGCCCTGTATGAAATGCGACAGCACTATGGACACTCCCATCATGCCTCACCTCTGGGGAATAGGTGAGAGGGCATAACGGGAGGGGGTTGTGAGGGATAGGACATGGCTATCTGGAGCTGACTTGTGAAGCAACCTCTCCACTGTTTTAGGACTATGGCTGTAATACAGCTTGAAGTCAAGTGTGGGGATGACTCCAGATGTTGCCTTGTTGAAAAGGGTTGTTTTGCCTATCCTGGATCTATTTTTCCATATAAAGTTGAAAATTGTTTTTCAAGGTCTGTGATTGTGATTGTGTATGTTCATGTGACCTGGCCAGAGAGGGACTCTTGTTTCTTATCTTCTTTAAAGACTGAAAATTGTAAAGGGTGGTGTTTCTGTGATTTCTTTCTCATCTGTATATAGTATGGCTACTGATTTTGAGGTGATATTGTAACTGCACTTGCTGAAGGTATTTATAGGGAGAGGGACCTGGAACTGACTTATGAACACTACCTTTGACCTCTTCTTTTCTAGTTTGTATCCTCTTGATCTCTTTTGTTTTTTCTCTAGGTAGAATTTCAAGACTGGAAAAATGGAGAGAGTGGGTAGCCTTGTATTGTTTCTGATTTTAGAGGAATTGTGTTAATTTCTGTCCTTTTATTTCATGATTGCTGTTGGGTTGTCTATGCATTTATTGGTTCGCTCTTATTCCTTGAATAGTTGGATTTTGTTGTCTTTTTCAGCATCTAGTGAGACGATCTTGAGTTTATTGTTTCTGCTGCTTTATATGGTGGATTATATTGCTGGCACTCTCTGGTGCACATGAAGGCTACCTGGTAATGGTGGATGAGTTTTCTTGTGCTTGATCCCATTTGCCAGTATTTTATTGAGTATTTTTTCCATGTCATGAGGGATATTGGGCTGTTTTTCTAGTGTGCATTGTGTGGTATCAATATTGAAGACTTGTAGAAAGAGTTTGGCTAGATCCTGCTTCTATTGCATGGGATACTTTGAGAGAATTGAATTTCTGGTAGAATTCTGCACTGAGGCCATCTGGACCAGGCTTTTTTTGGTTTGGAGTCTTTTGATGATTGCTTCTTTTCCTAGGGTTATATGTCTATTTACATTGCTCTATTTGATTTATTTTGGCAAGTGATAGCTTTCCAGACAATTGTCCACTTCATTAAAATTTTCGATTTTGTGCAGTAGAGGTTTTCAAAGTATGACCAGATGATTCTCTAGATTTCCTCAGAGTATGTTGTTGTGTGTCCCTTTTCATTTCTGATTTTGTTAATTTGCATATTTAGACTCTGACATTTTGTCAGTTTGGATGAAGGTTTGTTTGTCTTGTTGATTTTCTCAAAGAACTATTTTGTACAATATGTGCAGTGTAGTTTCTGCATTATTGATTTCAGCATTCAATTTGATTTTCCTGGTCCACTGCAGGCATGCTTTGTGTTCCACACAGTTGTGCTGTTAATTCTCTAGTGTAGCTACTCTCCAGTTTCTTCATGTGGGCGCTAAGTGTTAGGAGCTTCCCTCACAGCACTATTTAGAAAGTGTCCCATAAGTTTGGGTATTTTTTTGTACCCGTTGAGGCTTAATATATTGCATGCATGTGTCTATTTTGAACTTTCATAGTTCACTCAAACAATATTGATTTCTGTTAATCACAATTGGGTCATAACTTCTATTAGTTCCTTTGTGTCTTTGTTTAGTTTCTGTACAGGAATGAGCATGAATTGTTGAAGTCTCCCATTATGAATGTGTGGGCTTTATATTATGATTCAAGAATTCTGAAAAAATAGAATTGTGATATGGGTGGTTTTCAGGTATCCTATTCAATCTTGCCATCAAAACTAAAGGCATCATCTGGGGGACCAGCGAGTCCGGGTTACAGGGACCAAGTAAAACAGGCCCTGCATCCAGGCCTGCATTCCAGTGCCTGGGGATTGCCTGGGGACTGCCACAGAGCTTTCCATCCAGGCAGTTGCGAAGCACCCTAGATAGCAGGTGTTCTCTTCCACCAACAAGACCAGGGGACAAGGTGGGAGACTTCACACCCCAGATACCTGGGCTTCTTCCCCACCCACAGGACCAGAACTAGGATGAGGAATAGAAGAAAGAACAGATTATTAGACTTGCTTGCACCCACCGAAAGGGAACTCTGGTCCCCTAACCACGAAACCCGTAAGGGGCTCTTCCTTCATCAAGTAGAAGAAGAGCTGAGAAAGAGACAAAACAAAAACACACTCATCACCGGAAAACAAATATAACACAACCAGATTCTAGAGACTCCACACCAGCAAGACTCCAATACTCCAACGCAAATGAAGCAAAAGAGAATGATCTTGAAAACAATTTCATGAAAATGCTTGAGGCCCTAAAAGAGGATCTAGGAAAATCCTTGAAAGAAACGGAAGAAAAAACAACCCAAAAAATGCAAGGCATGTAAGAAAAAGAAAACAAGAAAATGACAGAAATGGAAGAAAAAAACAAAAAAATTTCATAATATGCAACAAATAGTCGCAAAGCTAAACCGTCAATTGCAAGAAACAATCCAAACAGTGCGAGGGTTGAAAACTGAAATAGCGGTAAGGAGAGTAGGGAAAGCAGTGGAAATGTAAGGTGTTCTGGGTCTGAGAATATGAATACACAATAGCACATGCCGAGGTTCCAAAAATCTAGATTCATTCCTGGGCCGCATTACAGAAACTGATTGAATAGAGATCACAGTGCAGACTCATTGGCTGAGCGCTTCCTGAATTCTCCTATCTAGGGTCGCAGAGAGGCAACATGCAGAAGCATATCTAAAATAATAAACATGGCTTACTTCCACAGGACCATATGACAGACAGTCTCTGGTGCTGCCAGATTGATTTTGGGATCCTCATGGGTGGATCTTCAGACCCAGCCAATGCATCAACATGTTGTGGCCCCAAGGCTGCAAATCAAACCAAGCAGACACAGAAGTTTCCATATGTGTTCCGTCATTTCCAAACAGAAAAACAATGAACCAATCAGAATTATTTGTTCCTATTCTTGATAGGAAAAGCCATAATGATTTACAGACCTAAAGATTCACTGTAGAGTGTCTCTCTTGTTTAAAGAGGTGTGGGACAGCGATTGGAAGGTCTCCAGCTCACAGAGGGCTTGGCAATGTGATCATTCATTCACCCTAAAGATAAAATGGATTCTGAAGTCAAAATGGCAGCACTTAAGACAAGGGGACTTTGCCTATTCCCTCCAAAGGGATGTAATTCATTGGCCTGTTCATCTCAGATAAAAAATCATTCAGAATGCTCTTGTGCAGTCAGAGGGGCCTTGGGAGCACCTTCCAAAACTTGGTTCACTTTTACTTTGCAGCCAGGAGGCCTAGTCATCACATCTTCTACCTTAGTTTCCAAATTACTAAAATGAAGCCCAGTGCCCCCACAGGAGCTCTCATGACTTCAAATATGAAGCTGAATGCCCACCTTTTTAGAGATGATCCTTAGTCTTTCCCTGGCAGTCTCAGGCTGTGGAAAACTGTGGCCGGGCCCATTGGGCATATTACACAGGCAATTGCTGTGCAATAGTCCTCTATTCCACTGTAAAGATTGTCTCTCTAATAGATTTTAAGAATCACTGATTGGTCAGTAACAAGGCAGGGAATAAAGGAGGCTCAACCAAACATAGGATGCTTGGATGAGCAAGGCTATATCAGAGGGTCACCAGCAAATGCAGATAATCAACATGAGAATGCTGTCCTGAGGAAAGGAACCAAGAGTAGCCACCTATAGCCAGACTTTGTCTGCAACATAAATCCAAACAAAGCGAAACGTGTTCCTGTACAGCAATTCAGATACCATTAGATGGAATGAGAGAACCCAAAAGACTGTGCTTCTAAAATGGAGATGCCAGTGCATAGTGTCTTACAGGAAGAGGACATCCAAGGTATTGATTGGGCCTAGCTAAACACAAACAGTATCAAATACATCTACTCTTTTATTTGCTGTTTAAAATATGGTTTTCCCTGCACTGCAGCCAGGAGATCAATTGGGTATGCTTTCTGACTGGAACTCAATATGTAGCCCAGGCTAGCTCCTCTTTACCATACTCTTGCCTATCATTGAGAGTGTTTGGATTCCCTATTTTAGCTATGATGCCTGGCTAGTGCATCTGGCTGTCTGATAGTGCATAGTTGCCTGGTTGTAGTTATATATTATTTACGATTTACTAAGCTTGACTGAGGATTAGGAAAGCAAAATCAGCCTAAAGCTGTAGAGATCACGCAGTGGTGGCTCACACCTTTAATCCCTGAAGCAGAAGCTAATTGGTGGTGGTCCACACCTTTAATCCTAGGACTCCTTATTGAGAGACAGACTTATCTCTCTGAGTTCAAGACTACCATGGGATCCATGAGATTGAGTTAGTGTAAAAGAGTAACAGATCACAATCACACACCTTTAATCCCAGCACTAGAGAGGTATAAAAGATAGAAGCAGTGTCCTCAGTATTCAGTGTCAGTCATACATTCTGCAGGCAGGAAAGAGAGGCAGCAGTTGGAGGTTTGGTGAAGAGGTTGTCTGTGGATCAGCCCTTACTGCCTGAGACTGAGGTAAGAGTTAGTTGCTAGCTGCTTTGCATTTGTGAAATTCAACTTGAAGTTTGAGCAACAATATCAGCCTCTGGGTCAATTATTTAGCATGCTGCTCCTGCCATGGTGGCAGGAGCCTCTAGTGGCAGCACTTTATGTGCATAGTAAGAGGACTGCAGGCCAGTCTATTTCTCTGTAGTGTGGCTTCAGGTGAGTTCAGGTTAGGGGATCAAATAAGATTCGCTATGTCTTTATGTAGGTGGATATGTTGTGGTGTTGTGAGCCCAATACAAATATGCCACAAGTATGAGCCACATTCCCCATTCCCAGGTCATCCATCTGCTTTTGTTTGAATTAATGTAAACACAACAGGCAGGGATGTTTGTCCCGGATGAGTGATATTTTATGCTCAGAAACTGCATTCTAGTTCCCATGTGTACCTTGGATGTGCTTCCTGGATCTGTCATTTTAAAATTTTATTCTTAGAAAATGTCAAGTCAAATAGTCAAGGCTGAAGCAACCACATTCCTAAAGATTAGATCTCAGTTCAGCTGCAACATGTAGCTTGTGTCCATAAAGCTACTAGCAGATCCCAGAAGCATTTGTAAATCATAATTCAAACAATTATGAAACCCTAATCAGGAATCCGTTATTGAAGGGAGTGCTAAGGTTTTGAACAACAGCGTAAATTCTAACTGGAATTCTAAAATGGGAATAAGAATCTCTATAGAGCCAGAAAGATCTGGAGATCAGCAATAGCCTTGCCTATTATAGAAATGTCTCAAGGATAGTCAAGTGTGTTGGCTCTTACTTTTAATCCCAGCACTCGGGTTTACAGACATTTGCCTTCAAGCAGGTCTCAGGTCACTGGCTTTCCTGTTTGTTCAGATGGGATTGCTCCTACGTACATCCCAGGCCAGTGACTCCATGCAGGACTCAAAGTTCATTTCCTGTTTTTCCATGGCACACAGTCTCTTCTAAACTACTGATACCAGCCTTGAGCTCACTATGAATTTCACGCAGGTGTTGACTTTGTTATTTCTTTCTCATCCTTCTGAGTAGGGACTGCTAAGTGGACATCGGAATTGGTAGTTCCCAGATCTAGACACATCTATGTTCTGGGACACAAGTGAGGCTACAAGATTAGCCTGTACACAGCACAGCAAGCAGGCATATAGGAAGTGCTAATTTAGCTGTGAGGTAGAGGTGCATGCCTTTAATCCCAATATTTGAGTGGCTGAGGCAGTAGGATCTCACTGAATTCAAGGCCAAGATAGGCTCCATCGTTACAGAAAAAAAAGATTATCTAAAAAAAACACAAAAAGGAAGGAAAATAAATCATAATTTACCCAGGTGGTGGTGGCTCACACAAGTGGTAAAATACTTTTCATGATTTATTAAAGCCACTGCAGATCAAAATAGCAAATCAACCATCCTAGATATCCTTATGCCAGGTACACCTTTAATCCCAAGACAGAGTAACACATTTCTCACCTTTAATCCCAGCACTAGTGAAGTATAAAAGAAGCAGGGACTTCAGTAGTCAGTCTTAGAATTATTCTGAAGCCACACAGAGGGTAGGCAGCTGTCTGAAACTTGGTGAGAGCTGGTGGAGAGAGGATCAGTTCTTTCAGCCTGAGGTAAAGGTAAGAGGTAGTGGTTTAGCTGCTTTCCTTCTCTGATCTTCACCTTAAGCTTGAACCCCATTAGTTTTCACTGGGCCTGTTATGTATCATGTGACATACACCATTAATCCAGGCACTAAGCAGATTGAGGGAGGCAGATCACATACTACTATAATCAGCCAGAAGGATTGCTGAGACTTCCAGCTCAGCTCAGGGTACATAATGAGTTTTGATATGCCTGAGTTACATAGAGAGAATTTATATGAAATTTACAAACATATTAATGTAAGGAAGAGAGAGTATCCTAGTGCTGTGAGTTTGTGGAGTAGTGTTATGGAGGCTTTTGGGACTTGACTATGGTCTGGCATTTCATGCTTTCCCACATCTGATTCACTCAAGCCGTGGATGTAAAAGACCAAGTAGTACTACTGCATTGGGAGATGCCTTGTGATACAATCAGAAGGCAGCACTTGGCTGAGAGGTGGGACTATGAAGGGAAATTGTGATTGTAAATGGGCCTATAAAGGTTATCATGGGCTGGCTAGGCACTGTTTTTTGGATCCAAAATGACTACCAGGATGTGCTGGGATTTGAAAACCTGTTATGTATGTCCTGATCAGGGAATGCTTTCATCCCCCTCAAGATGACAAAACCATACCCAGGTTCACCAGTCTCTTAGGTCAGCTTAGTGTTCCTGAGTGTGTTGTTGTTTTCTTTGGTGTGCCTCTTTTGAAGGTGATAATTCCATGTAGCCGAGGCTAGCCTTGAAGTCCACATATAGGTAATTGTTAAGATTAGTGAGACCTGGAGCTAAATTTCTGTGTCCTTTAAAAGATTGCTGAAATTGTTATATTCAAGAGCTAAGGCACTTTGACCAAGCACTGACCAACACCTCTAATCTTCCTTAAAGGTATTTAATTCAAAGTGACTATATACTTATTAACTGCAAATGAAAAAAGTTCTAGAGAGCATAATTTGGCCATGAATCTCAGGAAAGCATGACAATTCCCAGTATTTGAACTCCTAAAGCGTGGCTGGAAGCTTTTGTGGCTCCAGGTTCTAAAGTTTTCCAAATAATGGCTATTCTACCCATTTCTTACTTTCAGCCAGCAAGTTCCATTGATTGAATCCCAAGCATACTTGGCAGAAGGAAATATCACTTTGCTCTTGAGGATCATGAGAGATATTTAAAGATGGTTGCCAACAAAAGAATCTGGTTCTCATTTGATTCTCCAATTTCTAATAACCCTGAACATTAGTATTTACTGGAACAGAGATTTTGATTGGTCAAATAACAGAGAGACTTGTTCCCAGAGGTGTTCATCTCCAAGATATCTTAGAGGGATTTATGGCTATGAGAAAGTCAGATAGGGATTAATACACAATACATGATTTCAAGCTATTCTAGGTTAGTGAATTAAAGCCTCCATGGCTTAGGCAATGAAGGGGAAGTGGGGTATGACTAAATGGGTTTATTCTCTGCATCTTTCTATAGAACCTGTGTATAAGAAGTTCAGAATGAGTTCTCCATCGTCGCTCAAGCTGCTGGCAATAAAAAGTCTGCTGAAAGATGAAGCCTTGTCTCTCTCTGCTCTGAAGACCTTGCCCATGGAACTCTTCCCGCCAGTATTTAAAGTCGCCTTCGATGGCAAACAAACAAACATCCTGAGGGCCATGGTGGCAGCCTGGCCCTTCAGATGCCTTCCTGTGGGAGCCCTGATGAAGACTTCTGACCTGGAGATTTTGAAGGCTGTGCTGGATGGCCTTGACCTGCTCATTAAACAGAAGGCTCAACCTAGGTAATTGAGAAAATGCTAGCGTGGAAGGGCAGAGTGTGGATGGAGGGAGGTGACTACCGAGTTTAGAATGTGGTCCAAGTTGAATCAGAGCTTTCTTAGAGAAGTGCATAAATGAGAAAGGACAGTGGTGCATGGAGTGCTGTGCTAATAGATGTAGACACATAGAGTGACTGTACCTCTGCTATTATTCCACCAGCCACTAGAATTGGAAAGAGTCTTGGTTTAAAGAATGGATTTGAGAGAAGTGGATATGTGGGG
>NW_024431036.1:0-616 GCF_017639785.1 Mesocricetus auratus
GAAAACAAATGACACTAGGCTGTGTGAGATTTAACACGTGCACCTTATTGAAAACTAACTCTACAATGCTGTGTGCTAGTCTACACATGTACTTTATAGAAAACTAACGACACAACACTGTGTGAGAATCTACAGGTTAAATTTATTGAAAAATAAAGATATAATACTGTGTAGTATCTACACATATATCTTACTGAAAAATAACGATACAACACAGTTTATGTAACTACCCATGTAACTTCTTGGAAAGTAACGATACAATGCTGTGTGAGATTCTACACATGTACCTTAGAGAAAACTATCTATACTACAAAGTGTGAGAATCTACACATGTACTTATTGAAAACTAACGATTCAATTCTGTGTGAGACTCTACAGGTGGAACTTACTGAAAACTAACCATCCAACACTGTGTGATAATCTACACGAGTAACTTATTGAAAACTAACGCTAAAACACTGTGTGATATTCTACACATGTACCTTATTGATAACTAATGCTACAATGCTGTGTGAGATTTTAAAAGCGTAAATACTTGAAAATAAACAATACAACACTATGTAAGAATCTACATGGGTAAATTCTTCAAAACTAACCATACAACGCAATGTGAGGT
>NW_024431037.1:0-16140 GCF_017639785.1 Mesocricetus auratus
TTAATTTCACATACTGTGTTGTGTCGTTACTTTTCATGAAGTTAAGCATGTAGTTTCTAATACAGTGTTATATGGTATGTTCTCATGAAGTTGAGCACATAGTTTCACACACAGTGTTGTATCGTTAGTTTTGAAGAAGTTAAGCATGTAGTTTCACACACAGTGTTGTAACGTTAGTTTTGAAGAAGTTAAGCACCTAGTTTCATACACAGTGTTATGTGTTAGGTTCTCATGTAGTTAAGAACATAGTTTCACATACAGTGTTTTACCATTAGTTTTCATGAAGTTAAGTACGTAGTTTCTTATATAGTCTTATATAGTTAGATTTCATGAAGTTAAGCACGTTTTTTCGCAGACTGTGTTGTATCGTTAGTTTTCATGAAGTTAAGTACGTAGTTTCACATATAGTGTTATCTAGTTGGATTTCATGAAGTTAAGCACATAGTTTCTCACACAGTGTTGTATTGTTAGTTTTGAAGATGTTATGCATGTAGTTTCACACACTGTGTTGTAACGTTACTTTTGAAGAAGTTAAATACGTAGTTTCTTATACAGTGTTATATGGTAGGTTCTCATTTACTTAAGCACATAATTTCACATACAGTGTTGTATCGTTAGTTTTGAAGAAGTTAAGCACTTAGTTTCAAATACTGTGGTGTGTCGTTAGTATTCATGACGTTAAGCACGTACTTTCTAATACAGTGTTATATGGTAAGTTCTCATGAAGTTGTGCACATAGTTTCACACTCAGTATTGTATCGTTAGTTTTGAAGAAGTTAAGCATGTAGTTTCACACACAATGTTGTAAGGTTCGTTTTGAAGAAGTTAAACACGTAGTTTCTTACATAGTGTTATATGGTGGGTTCCCATAAAGTTAAGCACATACTTTCACATACAGTGTTGTATCGTTAGTTTTGAAGAAGTTAAGCACATAGTTTCCCACACAGTGTTGTATCCTTAGGTTTCAGGAAGTTAAGTACGTATTTTCTCATATAGTGTTATATAGTTGGATTTCATGAAGTTAAGCACATAGTTTCACAAACAGTGTTGTATCGTTAGTTTCGAGGAAGATAAGCAAGTAATTTCTAATACAGTGTTATATAGTTAGATTTCATGAAGTTGAGCACATAGTTTCACACGCAGTGTTGTATCGTTAGTTTTGAAGAAGTTAAGCATGTAGTTTAACACACAGTGTTGTAACATTAGTTTTGAAGAAGTTAAGCACGTATTTTCTTATACAGTGTTATATGGTAGGTTCTCATGTAGTAAAGCACATAGTTTCACATACAGTGTTGTATCATTAGTTTTCATGAAGTTAAGTACGTAGTTTCTCATATAGTGTTATAGAGTTAGATTTCATGAAGTTAAGCACGATGTTTCGCAGACTTTATTGCATTGTTAGTTTTCATTAAGTACGTACTTTCACATGTAATATTCTATAGTTGGATTTCATGAAGTTAAGCACATAGTTTCACCCAAAGTGTTATATTGTTAGTTTTGAAGAAGTTAAGCACTTAGTTTCACATACTGTGTTGTGTCGTTAGTTTTCATGAAATTAAGCACGTACTTTTTAATACAGTGTTATATGGTAAGTTCTCATATAGTTAAGCACATAGTTTTACATACAGTGTTGTATCGTTAGTTTTGAAGAAGTTAAGCACATAGTTTCATACCCAGTGTTGTAGTGTTAGTTTTGAAGCAGTTATGCATGTAGTTTCTCACACAGTGTTGTAACGTTACTTTTGAAGAAGTTAAGCACGTAGTTTCTTATACAGTGTTATATGGTAGGTTCTCATGTAGTTAAGCACATAGTTTCACATACAGTGTTGTATCATTAGTTTTCATAAAGTTAAGTACGTAGTTTCACATATAGTGTTATATAGTTGGATTTCATGAAGTTGAGCACATAGTTTCACACACAGTTGTGTATCGTAAGTTTTGAGGAAGTTAAGTATGTAGTTTCTCACACAGTGTTGTATTATTAGTTTTGAAGAAGTTAAGCACTTAGTTTCACATACTGTGTTTTGTCGTTAGTTTTCATGAAGTTAAGCACGTAGTTTGTTATACAGTGTTATATGGTACGTTCTCATGAAGTTGAGCACATAGTTTCACGCACGGTGTTATATTGTTAGTTTTGAAGAAGTTAAGCACTTTCACATACTGTGTTGTGTCGTTAGTTTTCATGACGTTAAGCACGTAGTTTCTAGTACAGTGTTATATGGTTAACTCTCATGAAGTTGAGCACATAATTTCACACACAGTGTTGTATCGTTAATTTTGAAGAAGTTAAGCATGTAGTTTCACACACAGTGTTGTTTTACAGTTTTGAAGAAGTTAAGCACGTAGTTTATTATACAGTGTTATATTGTAGGTTCTCATGTAGTTAAGCACATATTTTCACATACAGTGTTGTATCGTTAGTTTTGAAGAAGTTAAGCACTTGGTTTCACTTACTGTGTTGTGTCGTTAGTTTTCATGAAGTTAAGTACGTAGTTTCACATATAGTGTTATATAGTTGGATTTCATGAAGTTAAGCACATAGCTTCACACACAGTGTTGTATCGTTAGTTTTGAAGAAGTTAAGCATGTAGTTTTACACATAGTGTTGTAAAGTTAGTTTTGAAGAAGTTAAGCACGTAGATTCTAACACAGTGTTATATGGTAAGTTTTCATGTAGTTAAGCACATAGTTTCACATACACTGTTGTATCATTAGTTTTCATGACGTTAAGTATGTAGTTTCTCATATAGTGTTGTATTGTTAGATTTTATGAAGTTAAGCACACAGTTTCGCACACAGTGTTGTATCGTTAGTTTCGAGGAAGATAAGCAAGTGTTTTCTAATACAGTGTCATATAGTTAGATTTCATGAAGTTAAGCACATAGTTTCACACGCAATATTGTATCGTTAGTTTTGTAGAAGTTAAGCATGTAGTTTAACACACAGTGTTGTAACGTTAGTTTTGAAGAAGTTAAGCACGTCGTTTCTTATACAGTGTTATATGGTAGGTTCTCATGTAGTAAAGCACATAGTTTCACATACAGTGTTGTATCATTAGATTTCATGAAGTTAAGTACGTAGTTTATCATATAGTGTTATATAGTTAGATTTCATGAAGTTAAGCACGAAGTTTCGCAGACTGTGTTGCATTGTTAGTTTTCATGACGTTAAGCACGTGGTTTCTAGTACAGTGTTATATGGTTAGTTCTCATGAAGTTGAGCACATAGTTTCACACAAAGTGTTGTATCGTTAGTTTTGAAGAAGTTAAACATGTAGTTTCACACAAAGTGTTGTAAAGCATTTTTGAAGAAGTTAAGCCCGTAGTTTCTAACACAGTGTTATATGGTAAGTTCTCATGTAGTTAAGCACATAGTTTCACATACACTGTGGTATCATTAGTTTTCATGAGGTTAAGTACATAGTTTCTCATATAGTGTTATATAGTTAGATTTCATGAAGATAAGCACATAGTTTCAACACAGTGTTGAATCGTTAGTATTGAAGAAGTTAAGCACATAATTTCTTTTTATTTATTTATTTAGTTAGTTATTTTTATTAATATTTTTTTATTTTCCATTTTAAATTTAGCTAAGTAACAAGGTTGCTTCACAAGTCAGTACGAGGTCCCTCTCCCTTTCCCTCCCCTCCTCCCGTGCCCTGCCCCCATCCCCCCCCTGTTATCCCCTCATTCCCCCAGGGAGGGTGAGGCCCTCCATGGGGGTGTCCATAGTCTGTCATTTCATATAGGGCAGGGCCTAGACCCTTCCCCAAGAGTTAAGGGTGAGAGTGCACCTCACATTGTTCTATGGGAGTCCAGAGACCGTGTGTATACTTGGGATGGGTACTGATCTGCTGTCCAAGGCTCAATAGATTACCTAGGCCTCCTCACTGACACCCAGATTCAGGGGGTCTTGATCGGACCGGTCCCATGCTGGATTCCCAGGCAGATGCCTGGGATTCAAGAGTTAACCTTTGTCTGGTCAGCTGTTTCGGGGGGGTTCAACCAGCCCATTCTTAATCCCTTTGATCATCAGTACTCCCTCTCTGATACTGGCTTTCTTGAGTTCAGCTCAGTACTTAACCAGCCAGTAAATGAAGTTTCTGTTTCCCAGACTCTCTGTCAATAGGATTGTAGGCTGGCACTCCCCAGATCTATGTCTAAAATCCATATATGAGAGAGTACATGCCATGTTTCTCTTTTTGTGACTGGGTTACCTCACTCAGGATGGTTTCTTCTAGTGTCATCCATTTGCCTGCGAATCTCATGATTCCATTATTTTTTCTGCTGAATAGTACTCCATTGTGTAGATGTACCACATTTTCTCTATCCATTATTTGGGTGAGGGACATCTAGGTTGCTTCCAAATTCTGGCTATTACAAATAAAGCTGCTATGAACATAGTGGAACAGACATCTTTGTTATATGAATGGGCATCTTTTGGATGTATGCATAAGAGTGCAGTTGCTGGGTCTTGTGGTAGGTTTATTCCCATTTTTCTGAGGAATCTCCATACTGCTTTCCAAAGTGGCTGAAACAGTTGGCACTCCCACCAGCAATGGAGGAGTGTCCCCCTTTCACCACATCCTCTCCAGCATAAATTGTCATTGGTGTTTTTGATTTTAGCCATTCTGACAGGAGTGAGATGGTATCTCAGAGTTGCTTTGATGTGCATTTCCCAGATAGCTAAGGATGTTGGGCACTTTCTCAAGTGCCTCTCAGCCATTTTAGACTCCTCTATTGAAAACTCTCTATTTAGTTCTGCAGCCCACTTATTAATTGGGTCCTTTGCTGTTTTGGAGACTTGCTTCTTGAGTTCTTTGTAAATTTTGGAGATCAACCCTCTGTCAGATGTGGGATTAGTGAATATTTTTTCCCATTTTGTGGGCTGCCTTTTTGTCTTGCTGACTGTGTCCTTTGCCTTACAAAAGCTTCTCAGTTTCAGTAGGTCCCATTTATTAATTGTTGATCTCACTGTCTGTGGTACTGGTGTTATGTTCAGGAAGCTGTCTCCTGTACCAATTCTTTCAAGGGTACCACGCACTTTCTCTTCTAAGAGGTTCAGTGTGGCTGGATTTATGTTGAGGTCTTTGATCCATTTGGACTTAAGTTTTGTGCATGGCGATAAACATGGATCGATCCACATTCTTCTACATGCCAGTCTCCAATTATGCCAGCACCATTTGTTGAAGATGCTTTCTTTATTCCATTGTATATTTTTAGCTTCTTTGTCAAAGATCAGATGTTCGTACGTGTGTGGGTTAATACCCGGATTTTCAATTCGATTCCATTGGTCTGCCTGTCGAATCCATTCTGCTAGTCTGTGTCTTTTTATGGGGGAGTTAAGGCCGTTAATATTGAGGGATATTAATGACCATTGATTGCTCATCCTTCTTCGATTTGCGATGGTTGTTGTTGGTGGAATTTCACCCCTTTGTTCTTTTGGCTGTTGGTAGAGAGGGATTCTCTAATGCTTATGTTTTTCTGGTTGTAGTTAGCTTCCTTGGGTTGGAGTTTTCCTTCCAAAATTTTCTGTAGGGCTGGGTTAGTGGACACATATTGCTTGAATCTAGTTTTGTCATGGAATATCTTGTTTTCTCCGTCTATAGTAATTGAGAGCTTTGCCGGGTATAGTAGTCTGGGCTGGCACCCATGGTCTCTTAGTGTAGGTAGAATATCTATCCAGGACCTTCTGGCTTTCAGAGTTTCCATGGAGAAATCAGGTGTAATTCTGATAGGTCTGTCTTTATATGTTACTTGACCTTTTTCCTTAGCTGCTCTTAATATTCTTTCTTTATTCTGTATGTTTGGGGTCTTGATTATTATGTGGCGAGGGGATTTTTTTTGTGGTCCACTCTATTTGGTGTTCTGTAGGCTTCTTGTACCTTCATTGGCATGTCTTTCTTAAGGTTGGGAAAGTTTTCTTCTATGATTTTGTTGAATATGCCTTCTGCCCCTTTGAGGTGGATTTCTTCTCCTTCTTCTATACCTATTATTCTTAGGTTTGGTCTTTTCATGGTGTCCCATAATTCCTGGATGTTTTGTGTTAAGGATTTGTTGGATTTAAGGTTTTCTTTGGTTGATAAATCCATTTCTCCTAATGTATCTTCAACACTTGAGATTCTCTCTTCCATCTCTTCTATTCTGTTGGTAATGCTTGTATTGGTAGTGCCTGACTGTTTGTCCAGCTTTTCTATTTTCTGCCTTTCTTCAGATTGTGTTTTTTTTAGTGTCTCTATTTCAGTTTTCAACCCTTGCAGCGTTTGCATTGCTTCTTGCAATTTTCTGTTTATCTGTTTGTCCGTTTATTGCCTTTTATGAATTTTTTGGTTTGTTCTTTCTTCCATTTCTTGCATTTTTTGGTTTGCTTTTTGTTCCATTTCTTGGATTTTGTGCTTTGTTTCTTCTTCCATTTCCTGCCTTTTTTGGTTTGTTTCTTCCTCCATTTTTTTCATTTTTTGCTTTGTTTTTTCTACCATTTCTTGCATTTTTTGCTTTGTTTCTTCTTCCATTTCCTGCCTTATTTGGTATGTTTCTTCCTCTAATTCTTGCATTTTTTGCTTTGCTTTTTCTTCCATTTCTTGCATTTTTTGCTTCATTTCTTCTTCCATTTCGTGCCTTTTTTGGTTTGTTTTTTCTTCCAATTCTTGCATTTTTTGGTTTGTTTTTTCTTCCATTTCTTGCATTTTTTGGTTTGTTTTTTCTTCCATTTCTTTGAGGGATTTTCCAATATCCTCTTTTAGGGCCTCTATCATTTTCATGAAAGTGCTTTTAGGGTCGTTCTCTTCTGCTTCCTTCGCGTTGGAATATTGGGGTCTTGCTGGTGTGGAGTCTCTAGAATCTGACGGTGTCATATTTGTTTTTCTGTTGCTGACTGTGTTTTTGTATTGTCTCTTTCCCATCTCTTCTTTTAGTGGGTGCAGAAAGAACCCCATCCTGGTCTGGGGACCAGAGTTCCCTTTTGGTGGGTGCTAGTAAGTCCAGTAATCTGGTGGTTCTTCTATGCCTTGTTTAAATGCTGGTCCGTGGGTTGAGAAGAAGAACAGGAATCTGGGGCGCTTAGCCTCCTACCTGGTCCCCTGGACCCTATGCTGGGTCCTGTTGTACCTGATCCGGAACAGCTACTCCCCTGGTCTCCCTGGCTCCTGTAGTTTCCTGGTCTCTTTGGTGGGAGAGAAGATCTGGAGTCTGGGGTGCTTGGCTCCCGCCGGGATTGGGAGCTCTGTGCAGTTCCCAGGCTATCTGCAGGCTCTGGAACACAGGCCGGGAAGCTGGCCTGTTTACCTGATGCTCCCGCCGGGATTGGGAGCTCTGTGCAGTTCCCAGGCGATCTGCAGGCTCTGGAACACAGGCCGGGAAGCTGGCCTGTTTACCTGATGCTCCTGCCGGGATTGGGAGCTCTGTGCAGTTCCCAGGCGATCTGCAGGCTCTGGAACACAGGCCGGGAAGCTGGCCTGTTTACCTGATGCTCCCGCCGGGATTGGGAGCTCTGTGCAGTTCCCAGGCGATCTGCAGGCTCTGGAACACAGGCCGGGAAGCTGGCCTGTTTACCTGATGATGCCAGAGGGACAGCTACTTCCCTGTGTGCCCAGCCTCCTCTCCTTTCCTGGAATCGTTGGTGGGAGAGAAGATCTGGAGTCTGGGGTGCTTGGCTCCCGCCGGGATTGGGAGCTCTGTGCAGTTCCCAGGCGATCTGCAGGCTCTGGAACACAGTCCGGAAAGCCGGCCTGTTTACCTGATGCTGCAGGAGGGACAGCGACTTCCCTGTACTCCCAGCCTCCTCTAGTTTCCTGGTCTCATTGGGGGAAGAGAAGATCTGGAGTCTGGGGTGCTTGGCTCCCGCTGGGATTAGGAGCTCTGTGCAGTTCCCAGGCGATCTGCGGGCTCTGGAACACAGGCCGGGAAGCCGGCCTGTGTGTACCTGATGCTGCCGGAGGGACAACTCAAGCACGTAGTTTCTTATACAATGTTATATGATAAGTTCTCATGAAGTTGAGCACATAGTTTCACACACAGTGTTTTATTGTTAGTTTTGAAGAAGTTAAGCATGTAGTTTCACACACTGTGTTGTAAAGTTAGTTTTGAAGAAGTTAAGCACGTAGATTCTAATACAGTGTTATATGGTAAGTTCTTATGTAGTTAAGCACATAGTTTCACATACACTGTTGTATCATTACTTTTCATGAAGTTAAGTACGTAGTTTCTCATATAATGTTATATATTTAGATTTCATGAAGTTAAGCACGTAGTTTCGCATGACTGTGTTGTATCGTTAGTTTTCATGAAGTTAAGTATGTACTTTCATATATAGTATTACATAGTTGGATTTCATGAAGTTAAGAACATATTTTCACACACAGTGTTGTATTGTTTGTTTTGAAGCAGTCAAGCACTTAGTTTCACATACTGTGTTGTGTCGTTAGTTTTCATGACGTTAAGCACGTAGTTTCTAATACAATGTTATATGGTAAGTTCTCATGAAGTTGAGCACATAGTTTCACACACAGTGTTGTATTGTTAGTTTTGAAGAACTTAAGCATGTAGTTTCACACACAATGTTGTAATGTTAGTTTTGAAGAAGTTAAGCAGGTAGGTTCTTACACACTGGTATATGTTAGGTTGTCATGTAGTTAAGCACATAGTTTCACATACAGTGTTGTATCTTTAGTTTTCATGAGGTTAAGTACGTAGTTTCTCCTATAGTGTTATATAGTTAGATTTCATGAAGTTAAGCACGTAGTTACACAGACTGGGTTGTATCGTTAGTGTTCATGAAGTTAAGAATGTAGTTTCACATATAGTGTTATATAGATGGATTTCATGAAGTTAAGCACATAGTTTCACTCACAGGGTTGTATTGTTAGTTTTGAAGATGTTAAGCATGTAGTTTCACACACAGTGTTGTATCGTTAGTTTTGAAGAAGTTAAGCACTTAGTTTCACATACTGTGTTGTGTCGTTAGTTTTGAAGAAGTTAAGCACATAGTTTCACATACTGTGTTGTGTCGTTAGTTTTCATGAAGTTAAGCATGTAGATTCTAATACAGTGTTATATGGTAATTTCTCATGAAGTTGATTACATAGTTTCACACACAGTGTTGTATCGTTAATTTGGAAGAAGTTAAGCTGTAGTTTCACACACAGTGTTGTAACGTTAGTTTAGAAGAAGTTAAGCACGTAGTTTTTTATAAAGTGTTTTATGGTAGGTTCCCATGTAGTTAAGCACATGGTTTCACATACAGTTCTGTATCATTAGTTTTCATGAAGTACGTAGTTTCTCATATAGAGTTATATAGTTAGATTTCATGAAGTTAAGTACGTAGTTACACAGACTGGCTTGTATCGTTGGTGTTCATGAAGTTAAGAACGTAGTTTCACATAAAGTGTTATATAGATGGATTTCATGAAGTTAAGCACATAGTTTCACTCACAGGGTTGTATTCTTAGTTTTGAAGAAGTTAAGCATGTAGTTTCACACACTGTGTTGTGTCGTTAGTTTTGAAGAAGTTAAGAACTTAGTTTCACATACTGTGTTGTGTCGTTAGTTTTCATGAAGGTAAGCATGTAGTTTCTAATACAGTGGTATATGGTAATTTCTCATGAAGTTGAGTACATAGTTTCACACACAGTGTTGTATCGTTAATTTGGAAGAAGTTAAGCATGTAGTTTCACACACAGTGTTGTAACGTTAGTTTTGAAGAAGTTAAGCACGTAGTTTCTTATACAGTGTTTTATGGTAGGTTCTCATGTAGTTAAGCACATGGTTTCACATGCAGTTCTGTATCATTAGTTTTCATGAAGTACGTAGTTTCTCATATAGTGTTATATAGTTGATTTCATGAAGTTAAGCACGTAGTTACACAGACTGGGTTGTATCGTTAGTGTACATGAAGTTAAGACCGTAGTTTCACATATAGTGTTATATAGATGGATTTCATGAGTTAAGCACATAGTTTCACTCACAGGGTTGTATCTTTATTTTTGAAGAAGTTAAGCATGCAGTTTCACACACAGTGTTTTAACGTTAGTTTTGATGAAGTTAAGCACGTAGTTTCTTAAACAGTGTTACATCGTAGGTTCTCATGTAGTTAAGCACATAGTTTCACATACAGTGTTGTATCATTAGTTTTCATGAAGTTAAGTACGTAGTTTCTCATATAGTGTTATATAGTTAGATTTCATGAAGTAAGCACGAAGTTTCGCATACAGTGTTGTATCGTTAGTTTTCATGATGTTAAGTACGTAGTTTCACATATGGTGTTATATAGTTCATTTCATGAAGTTAAGCACACAGTTTCACACACAGTGTTGTTTTCTTAGTTTTGAAGAAGTTAAGCATGTACTTTCACACACAGTGTTGTAACGTTAGTTTTGAAGAAGTTAAGCACCTAGTTTCTTATACAGTGTTATATAGTAGGTTCATATGTAGTTAAGCACAGAGTTTCACATACAGTGCTGTATCATTGGTTTTGAAGAAGTTAAGCACATAGTTTCACACACAGTTTTGTATCGTTAGTTTTCAAGAAGAACGTACTTTCTCATATAGTGTTATATAGTTGGATTTCATGAAGTGAAGCACATAGACTCACACACAGTATTATATTGTTAGTTTTGAAGAAGTTAAGCACTTAGTTTCACATACTGTGTTGTGTCGTTAGTTATCATGAAGTAACGCAAGTAATTTCTAATACAGTGTTATATGGTAAGTTCTCATGAAGTTGAGCACATAGTTTCACGCACAGTGTGGCATCGCTGGTTTTGACGAAGTTAAGTATGTAGTTTCTCACACAGTGTTGTATTGTTAGTTTTGAAGAAGTTAAGCACTTAGTATCACATACTGTGTTGTGTCGTTTGTTTTCATTAAGTTAACCATGTAGTTTCTAATACAGTGTTATATGGTACATTGCCATGAAGTTGAGCACATAGTTTCAAACACGGTGTTTTATGTTAATTTTGAAGAGGTTAACCACTTAGTTTCACATACTGTGTTGTGCCGTTAGTTTTCGTAACGTTAAGCACGTAGTTTCTAGTACAGTGTTATATGGTTAGTTCTCATGAAGTTGAGCACATAGTTTCACACACATTGTTGTATCGTTAGTTTTGAAGAAGGTAAGCATGTAGTTTCACACACAGTGTTGTAAAGTTAGTTTTGAAGAAGTTAAGCACGTAGTTTCCAACACAGTGTTACATGGTAAGTTCTCATGTAGTTAAGCACATAGTTTCATATACACTGTTGTATCATTAGTTTTCATGAAGTTAAGTACGTAGTTTCTCAAATAGTGTTATATGCTTAGATTTCATGATGTTAAGCACGAAGTTTAGCAGACTGTGTTGTATCGTTAGTTTTCATGACCTTAAGTACGTAGTTCCACATATAGTGTTATATAGTTGGATACATTAATTTAAGCACATAGTTTCATACACAGTGTTATATTGTTAGTTTTGAAGAAGTTAAGCACTTAGTTTCACAAACTGTGTTGTGTCGTTAGTTTTCATGAAGTTAAGCACATAGTTTCTAATACAGTGTTATATGGTAAGTTCTCATGAAGTTGAGCACATAGTTTCACACACAGTGTTGTATCGTTAGTTTTCATGAAGTTAAGTACGTAGTTTCTCATATAGTGTTATATAGTTAGATTTCATGAAGTTAAGCACATAGATTCGCAGACTGTGTTGTATCGTTAGTTTTCATGAAGGTAAGTACTTAGTTTCACATATAGGGTTATATAGTTGGATTTCATGAGTTTAAGCACATAGTTTCACACACAGTGTTGTATCGTTAGTTTTGAAGAATTTAAGCATGTAGTTTCACACACAGTGTTGTAACGTTAGTTTTGAATAAGTTAAACATGTAGTTTCTTATACAGTGTTATATAGTAGGTTCTCATGTAGCTAAGCACACAGTTTCACATACAGTGTTGTATCATTAATTTTCATGAAGTTAAGTAAGTAGTTTCTCATATAGTGTTATTAAGTTAGATTTCATGAAGTTAGGCACGTAGATTCGCAGACTGTGTAGTACAGGTAGTTTTCATGAAGTTAATTACGTAGTTTCACATATAGTGTTATATAGTTGGATTTCATGAAGTTAAGCACATAGTTTCACACACAGTGTTATAACGTTAATTTTGAAGAAGTAAAGAATGTAGTTTCTTATACAGTGTTATATGGTATGTTCTCATACAGTTAAGCACATAGTTTCATATACAGTGTTGTATCGTTAGTTTTGAAGAAGTTAAGCACATATTTTCACACACAGTGTTGTATCATTAGTTGTTATGAAGTACGTAGATTCTCATATAGTGTATATAGTTGGATTTCATGAAGTTAAGCAATAGTTTAACACACAGTGTTGCATCGTTAGTTTTGAAGAAGCTAAGCATATAGTTTCACACACATTTTTGTAACGTTAGTTTTGAAGAAGTTAAGCACGTAGTTTCTTATACAGTGTTGTATGGTAGGCTCTTATGTAGTTAAGCACATAGTTTCACATACAGTGTTGTATCATTAGTTTTCATGAATTTAAGTGCGTAGTTTCTCAAATAGTGTTACATAGTTAGATTTCATGAAGTTAAGCACATAGTTTCACACACAGTGTTGTATCGTTAGTTTCGAGGAAGATAAGCAAGTATTTTCTAAAACAGTGTTATATAGTTAGATTTCATGAAATTAAGCACATAGTGTCACACACAGTGTTGTATCGTTAGTTTTGAAGAAGTTAAGCATGTAGCTTCACACACAGTGTTTTAACATTAGTTTTGAATAAGTTAACCACGTAGTTTTTTATACAGTGTTATAAGGTAGGTTCTCATGTAGTAAAGCACATAGTTTCACATACAGTGTTGTTTCGTTAGTTTTGAAGAAGTTAAGCACTAAGTTTCACATACTGTGTTGTGTCGTTAGTTTTCATGAAATTAAGCACGAAGTTCCTAATTCAGTGTTATATGGCAAGTTCTTATGAAGTTGAGCACATGGTTTCACACACAGTGTTTTATCGTTAGTTTTGAAGAAGTTAAGCACTTAGTTTCACATACTGTGTTGTGTCATTAGTTTTCATGAAGTTAAGCACGTAGTTTATAATACAGTGTTATATGGTAAGTTCCCCTGAAGTTGAGCACATAGTTTCACACACAGTGTTGTATCGTTAGTTTTGAAGAAGTTAAGCACGTAGTTTCACACACAGTGTTGTAACGTTAGTTTTGAAGAAGTTCAGCACGTAGTTTCTTATACAGTGTTATATGTTAGGTTCTTATGTAGTTAAGCACATAGTTTCACATACAGTGTTGTATCGTTAGTTTCGAAGAAATTAAGCACTTAGTTTCACATACAGTGTTGTGTCGTTAGTTTTCATGAAGTTAAGCACGTAGTTTCTAATACAGTGTTATATCGTAAGTTCTCATGAAGTTGAGCACATAGTTTCAGGCACAGTGGTGTATCGCTGGTTTTGAACAAGTTAAGTATGTAGTTTCTCACACAGTGTTGTATTGTAAGTTATGAAGAAGTTAAGCACTTAGTTTCACAACTGCGTTGTGTCCTTATTTTTAATTAAGTTAAGCAAGTAGTTTCTAATACAGTGTTATATGGTACGTACTCATAAATTTGAGCACATAGTTTCACACACGGTGTTGTATTGTTAGTTTTGAAGAAGTTAAGCACTTATTTTACATACTGTGTTGGTTCGTTAGTTTTCATGACGTTAAGCACGTAGTTTCTAGTACAGTGTTATATGGTTAGTTCTCATGAAGTTGAGCACATAGTTTCATACACAGTGTTGTATCGTTAGTTTTGAAGAAGTTAAGCATGTAGTTTCACACCCAGTGTTGTAAAGTTAGTTTTGAAGAAGTTAAGCACGTAGATTCTAACACAGTGGTATGTGGTAAGTTCTCATGTAGTTAAGCACATAGTTTCACATACATTGTTGTATCATTAGTTTTCATGAAGTTAAGTACGTAGTTTCTCAAGTAGTGTTAAATAGTTAGATTTCATGAAGTTGAGCACATCGTTTCGCACAAAGTGTTGTATCGTTAGTTTCGAGGAAGATAAGCAAGTAGTTTCTAATACAGTGCTATAGAGTTTGATTTCATGAAGTTAAGCACATAGTCTCACACACAGTGTTGTATCTTTATTTTTCAAGAAGTTAAGCATGCAGTTTCACACACAGTGTTTTAACGTTAGTTTTGGTGAACTTAAGCACGTAGTTTCTTAAACAGTGTTACATCGTAGGTTCTCATGTAGTTAAGCACATAGTTTCACATACAGTGTTATATCATTAGTTTTCATGAAGTTAAGTACGTAGTTTCTCATATAGTGTTATATAGTTAGATTTCATGAAGTAAGCACGAAGTTTCGCATACTGTGTTGTATCATTAGTTTTCATGATGTTAAGTACGTAGTTTCACATATGGTGTTATATAGTTCATTTCATGAAGTTAAGCACATAGTTTCACACACAGTGTTGTTTTCTTAGTTTTGAAGAAGTTAAGCATGTACTTTCACACACAGTGTTGTAACGTTAGTTTTGAAGAAGTTAAGCACCTAATTTCTTATACAGTGTTATATAGTAGGTTCATATGTAGTTAAGCACATAGTTTCACACACAGTGTTATATTGTTAGTTTTGAAGAAGTTAAGCACTTAGTTTCACAAACTGTGTTGTGTTGTTAGTTTTCATGAAGTTAAGCACATAGTTTCTAATACAGTGTTATATGCTAAGTTGTCATGATGTTGAGCACATAGTTTCACACACAGTGTTGTATCGTTAGTTTTCATGAAGTTAAGTACGTAGTTTCTCATATAGTGTTATATAGTTAGATTTCATGAAGTTAAGCACATAGATTCGCAGACTGTGTTGTATCGTTAGTTTTCATGAAGGTAAGTACTTAGTTTCACATATAGTGTTATATAGTTGGATTTCATGAGTTTAAGCACATAGTTTCACACACAGTGTTGTATCGTTAGTTTTGAAGAATTTAAGCATGTAGTTTCACACACAGTGTTGTAACGTTAGTTTTGAAGAAGTTAAACACGTAGTTTCTTATACAGTGTTATATAGTAGGTTCTCATGTAGTTAAGCACACAGTTTCACATACAGTGTTGTATCATTAGTTTTCATGAAATTAAGTAAGTAGTTTCTCATATAGTGTTATTAAGTTAGATTTCATGAAGTTATGCACGTAGATTCGCGTACTGTGTAGTATAGGTAGTTTTCATGAAGTTAATTACGTAGTTTCACATATAGTGTTATATAGTTGGATTTCATGAAGTTAAGCACATAGTTTCACACACAGTGTTGTAAGGTTAATATTGAAGAAGTAAAGCACGTAGTTTCTTATACAGTGTTATTTGGTAGGTTCTCATACTTAAGCACATAGTTTCATATACAGTGTTGTATCGTTAGTTTTGAAGAAGTTAAGTACATAGTTTCACACACAGTGTTGTATCATTAGTTTTTTTGAAGTACGTAGTTTCTCATAGAGTGTATATAGTTGGATTTCATGAAGTTAAGCAATAGTTTAACACACAGTTTTGTATCTTTAGTTTTGAAGAAGCTAAGCATGTAGTTTCACACACATTTTTGTAACGTTAGTTTCGAAGAAGTTAAGCACGTAGTTTCATATAGTGTTGTATGGTAGGCTCTCATGGAGTTAAGCACATAGTTTCACATACAGTGTTGTATCATTAGTTTTCATGAAGTTAAGTGCGTAGTTTCTCATATAGTGTTACTTAGTTAGATTTCATGAAGGTAAGCACGAAGTTTCGCAGACTGTGTTGTATCCTTAGTTTTCATGAAGTTAAGTACGTAGGTTCACATATAGTGTTATATATTTGGATTTCATGAAGTTAAGCACATAGTTTCATATACAGTCTTGTATCATTAGTTTTCATGAGTTAAGTACGTTGTTTCTCATGTAGTGTTATTTAGTTGTATTTCATGAAGTTAAGCACATATTTTCGCACATAGTGTTGTATCGTTAATTTCGCGGAAGATAATCAAGTAGTTTCTAATACAGTGTTATATAGTTAGATTTCATGAAGTTAAGCATGAAGTTTCACAGAATGTGTTGTATAGTTAGTTTTCATGAAGTTAAGTACGTAGTTTCACAAATAGTGTTATATTGTTGGATTTCATGAAGTTAAGCACAT
>NW_024431038.1:0-11695 GCF_017639785.1 Mesocricetus auratus
ATACCCGGAAGCAATGGCCCAAGTGATTCAACATCTAAAACAGCTAAGATGATGCAGTCTTACAGACCCTAAAACTAAGGACTTATACAGGTTTCTGAGTTTTGTCATGATCCCCATGGTATGAACAGTTTCCCCTTCCAGCACGAAGCACTTTGGAATGAGTGACGTCCTAAATCCCATATTGTTTATAAATCTTTGTTTTCATTTGAAAGTGGTTGTTTATAATTGGTTAATAATCACAACCAATCTCTTTTTAAAGCAAAAATGGGATTATGGCATGGAAATGAGTACTTTGTATTGGTATGGTTTTTCATTTATTGATAAAAATTCAAGGTCAATTTTGTGATATGTATATTTTTCCTCTTGATTAAGTATTGTGCTTATACTGATCTTTTAAAATGTAATACATAATTAATTATAAACTATAGATAGTTACTTATAATAGAACTTATATTTCGGTAAGTTAGGTTTTCTAGATATACAGAAATATATTTAAGATAGTCTTCAAACCTTTCAAAGACCTTCAGAAAATGACATGTAAAATGGTTTAGGGTTTTTCTTAACAACAAGAAATGTCTGCTCCTGGCAGCACCAATTACATCTGAGAGGAAGTTGGGCATCTAAGATACTCATCATGGAGTTTGCTTTCAAGCTGGCAACATTAGCCATGTGAGCAAGAAACTGCTATTGCCTGGGCTGCTTGACTGTTGCTATATAATCTGGTTATGTAGGATCCACAGGAAGGTGACTACTGAACTCAAACAGTCCTTCAGGGTTCCTGATTCATGGACGAGTCTAGGAGACTTTCTGCAGGACACAGAAAAATGACTGACAGACTGCCAATGCAGATGGACAGTTTAAAATTTCCTGCTTTGCTCAGAAATCTTCTGGACACATGGTGGCCTATGGGCTGAAGATAGATGTCCCAATGTTACAGAGGAACTTCGGGCGACTGTCCAGGCAGCAAGATGTCCCTGTCAATCCTAGTGTTTATACATTATCCTTCTGTGGTCTTTGATAGAGTTGAATGCAGATAGTTATATAGTTTTCCTTAGTTGTGATAAACGATAAGCTACATCTAGAACTTTGGACTCACAAGGATGGGATGGATGATATTTTCTTTAAATCTTGCTAAATATTGATAGACAAAGTATTGTAACTGTGTTCTTACTTGATAACTGTTCTGTTATATATAATTTGACTATGTTAAATATGCTCCCTTAAAAGAAATACTTAGATTAACAATTATGGGGTAAATACTTAAGTCAGAGCTAACCAGTAAGAAACAAGCAATGCCAACAGCTTCATAATTAATATAGCCTCCTGTGTGTTTATTTGGGACTGATGCAGCTCTGGAACCAGGCTGGCGATAAGGCTTCTCTCACGGAAAAGGCTTCTCTTTACAACCTCATATTTGATTGAAGTGACTAAATAATGTGATGATATCGCATAATTCACCCCTGAGGAGACACCCATAGACCTCATCATTTATTTAAGAGATTAATGATGAGATGACCTCACATATTTCACACCTTGGGAGATGCCCATACACCTCACCATTGATTTAAGTGATCAAATAATGAAATGACATCCCATGATTCACCCTTGGGAGACACCCATAGACCTCTTCGTTGATTTAAGAAACTAAATAATGTGACGAAGTCACATGATTCACCCTGGGTATAGGCTCATAAAACTCATTATTGATTTAAGTAACTAAGTAATAAGATGATGTCATATTATTCTCCCTTGGGGAGTTACCCAAAAACCACATCATTGATTGAAGTGACTAAATCATGAGAAGACATCGTATAATTCACCCCTGAGGAGATGCCCATAGACCTCATCATTGATTTAAGTTATCAAATAATGATATGAAGTCACATAAGTTACCCTGGGGAGATGCCCATACACCTCATCATTGATTTAAGTGAACAAAAGAGATATTATCGCATGATTCACCCTTGGTTAGATGCCCATACACATCAACCCTATTTCAAGTGATTAAATAATGAGATTATGTCACAAAATGCACCCTTGGAGAGATGCCCATAGACCTCATCATTGATTTAATTGACTTAATAAGGAGATTATGTTGTATAATTCAACCCTCGGGGACAATCATAGATCACATCATTTAATTGAGTAAATTAATAATGAGATGACATCACATAGTTCACCCTGGGTAGACAATTTACAACTGACCATTGATTTAAGTGATCAAATAATGAGATGACATCACATAATTCATCCCTTGGGAGACCCCCATAGACCTCAACATTGATTTAAGTGAATAAATAATGAAAAGACTTCACATGATTCACAGATTGGGAGATGCCTGTAGATATTATCACTGATTCAACTGAAATGATGTCACATAATTCACCCACGGGGAGACACCCATAGACTTTATAGTTGACATAAGTGACTAAATAATGAGATGATCTGATGACCTCATATGATTCACCTGTGGAAAGCAGTCCATAGATATCATCATCGATTTCAGTGAGCAAAAATGAGATGACAGCACATAATTCACCCCTGGGGAGATGCCCATAGACCACATCATTGATTTACTTGGCAAAATAAGGAGATCAGGAGATCACATTGCATAATTCAACCCTGGGGAGATACCCATACCCCTAATCATTGATATAAGTGACTAAATAATGAGATGACATCACATGATTCATTCCTGGGGATAAGCCCTTAGACCTCATCATTGATTTAATTGATCAAATAGTGATATGATGTCACATGATTCAGACCTGGGGATACAACCATATTCCTCATCATTGATTTTAGTAACTAAATAATGATATGACTTCACATGATTCACCATTGGGAAGAGGCCCATAGACTTCATTATTGATTTAATTGGTCAAATAATAGCATGACATGATAGAATTCATACCTGGGGCGCAGCCCTTAGACCTCATCATTGATTTAAGTGAGCAAATAATGACATGGCATCAGATACTTCACCCATGGAGAGATGGCCATAGACCTCATCATTGATTTATGTGACTAAATAAAGAGATGACATGGCATAATTCAACCCTAGGTAGACACTCATACCCCTCATCATTCATATAAGTCAATAAACAATTTAAGTGACTAAAGAATGAAATGAGGTCATATGATTCATCCCAGGGGACACACTCATTCAACTCATCCTTGATTTAAGTTATTAAACAATGAGAAGACTTCACATAATTCACCCAGGGAAGATGCCCATAGACCTCAAGCTTGATTAAAGTGATCAAACAATGAGATGAAATTTCATAATTCACCCCTGGGAAGAGTACCATTCTCCTATTCATTAATTTAAGTGACTAAATAAGGAGATGAGGTTACATGACTTGCCCTTGGTGAGACGCTAATAAACCTCATCATTGATATAATTGAACAAATAATGAAATTACTTCACATAATTCACCCCTGGGGGGACGCTGATAGACAGCATCATTTATTTCCCTGAATAAATAATCAGAATACATTGCACGATTCTCCACAGACCTCATCATCAAATTAATTAAGCAAATAATCAGATAACATCACATACTTCCTCACTGGAGAGATGCCCATGGACATCATCATTGATTTACGAGACTAAATAAGGAGATGACATCACATAATTCAAACCTGGGGAGAAGCCCATACCCCTCAACATTGACATAAGTGAATAAATAATGAGATGACATCACATAATTCATCACTGGGGAGATGCCCATAGACCTCATCATTGATATATGTATCTGAATAATGTGATGTTGTCACCTGATTCAACCCTGGGGATACACGCTTAGAACTCATCATTGATTTAAGTAACTAAATAATAAGTTGATGATGTCACATTATTCACCACTTGGGAGAAGCCCAAAGATGTCAACTTTGATTTAAGTGACTAAATAATGAGATGATGTTGCACGATTATTCCCTGGGGAGATGCCCCTAATTCTCATCATTGATTTAAGCTACTAAATAATGACATGATGTCACATGATTCACCCCTGGGGAGACGCATAAACGACATTATCATTAATATAAGTGGCTAAATAATGAGATGATGTCGCAAGATTCACCCCTGGGGAGCAGCCCATAGACCACGTCATCGATTTCAGTGAGCAAATAATGGGATTTTGCCACATAATTAAACCCGGGGAGATGCCCATACTCTTCATCATTGATATAAGTGACTAAATAAGGATTCACCTGTGGGGAGACACTCATAGACCTCATCATTGATTTAAGTGACTGAATAATGAGAGGAAGTTGCTTTATTCACCCCTGGAGAGACACTCATAGACATCATTATTGATTGAAGTTACCTAATAATGAGATGACTTCACATGACTAAACTTGGGGAGAAACCCATGCAACTCATTATTGATTATTGTTACTAAATGATGAGATGACACATAATACACCCTTGGGGATATGCTCATAGACCATGTTATTGACTTAAGTGGTAAAATGAGATGACATCACATAATTCACTTTTGGGGAGACACCAATAAACGACATCATTGACTTAACTGATCAAATAATTAGATGACATGGCACAATTCAACACTGGGGAGACACTGATAGATATCATCATTGATTTTTGTGACTAAATAATCAGAATACATTGCACGATTCACCCCTGCATGAAACCCCTAGATATCATAATTAATTTAAGTAAACAAATAATAAGATGATGTCACATGATTCACCCATGGGAACAGCCCATAAACTTCATCATTGATTTAAGTGACTAAATAAGGAGATGACATCGCATAATTCACCCTTGAGGAGA
Organism: Mesocricetus auratus; assembly: GCF_017639785.1. NCBI lineage: Eukaryota > Metazoa > Chordata > Mammalia > Rodentia > Cricetidae > Mesocricetus > Mesocricetus auratus. Next base: position 4,802 of record NW_024431038.1, read on the forward strand.
AGCCCACAGACCTCTTCTTTGATTTAAGGGATCAAATAATGAGAAGACATCACATAATTTACCCCTGAGGTGATGCCCAAGGACATCATCATTGATTTTAGTAATGAGATAATGAGAGGAAGTTGCACTATTCACCCCTGGAGAAACACTCATAGACATCAAACTTGATTTAAGTAACTAAATAATGGTATGACATCGCAGGATTCACACCTGGGGAGACTGCCATAGACATCTTCACTGATTTAAGTGTCTTAATAATGAGATGAAGTCACACTATTCACACCCTGGAGACTCCCATAATCTCATCGTTGATTTAAGTGACTAAAAAAATGAGATGAGGTCATGTGATTCATCCCAGGGGACACACTCATTCATCTCATCCTTGATTCAAGTTACTAAACAATGAGAATACTTCATATAATTCAACCATGGGAGCAGTCCATAAACCTCAGGCTTGATTAAAGTGATGAAACAATGAGATGACTTCACTTAATTCACCCCTGTGAAGATTCCCATAGACCTCATCATTGATATACATGGCTAAATAATGAGATGACATTGCATATTTTACCATGTGGAGATGCCCATACACCTCATCATTGATTTAAGTGATAAAATAATGAAATGAATTCGCATAATTCATCCCTGATGAGACACCCATAGACCTCATCATTGGTTTCAGTGATTAAATAATCACACGATGTCCCATGATTCAGCCCTGGTGAGACGTCCATACACCTGAACCCTACTTTAACGGATTAAATGAGATGACATCACATAATTCACCCGTGTGGAGATGACCATAGAAGTCATTATTGGTTTAAGTGACTTTATAATGAGATTATATTGTATAATTCACCCCTGGGGGACACCCATAGGCCCCATCATTGAATTAAGTGAATTAATAATGAGATGACCTCATATAATTCATCCCTGTGGAGATCTTATCATTGATTTAATGATCAAATAATGAAATGACGTCACAAAATTCACCCTTGGGGAGACCCCCATACACCTCATATTTGATACGTGAGACCAAATAATGAGATAATTTTGCATAATTCATCCCCCGAATTATGCCCATAAACTGCATCACTGATTTAAGTTACTAAATATTGTGAGGTGGTCACATAATTCACTCCTGTTGATACACCCGTAGAATAGAGGATTGATTAAATAACTAAAAAATAAGATAATGTCCCATTATTAAACTCTTTTTGGGACACTGTCCCGCGCTACCGTCTCGCCAGCAAGAACGACGCAGAACACTCGGATCCTTCTGCAGTAAACCTTTAATGCATCTTGAGAGATAGATGATCAGCTTCTTAGAGGGAGACCCCAAGCTAAGAAACCCAGCCCCTTATATAAGCCTAGGAGCTCCGAGTGAGATGTGTAGAGCCGGGATTGGTGGTTTGCTCATCACCCCAGATGACGGGTGAGGCACAGCTTAAACGGCTAACACCAACTTCTAACGGTTAACTCCAACTGACAGCAGATGTCAGCGCCATCTTCTAACGGCAATAGCGATAGCGAGGGCGGCTCCTCACATCTCCCCCTATTCATTTATTTTTGAAGCAATAGGACACCCACAACTTTGGAGTGGAGATAGAGGTCAAATCCCCATGTGCAAATTCGGAACATGTACAAAGCTCCTCTCCAGGGTCTTATCCCCAGAGGGAGCCCTGACCAGTCCGATGTCGTTTTTCTGGGGGAAGGAGATCATGACATAGAACCTTCATGCAAGATGACTTATCTCCCAGGAGAAAGTCGTTATACCGCAGACCTCTCCTGTGCAGTGCTTAGCCTTACAACTCCTTGGGCTGCTGAAGCCTACCCACTCTATCCCGTGCAATGAGACTAGCCTCGTGGGGTGCAAGAGCTGGGAGGCCAGCGACCTATTGCTTTAACATGGTTAACCAAATGTCAGGGGAGGCTCCGTGTTCTAATGCAGCAAGTGCTTGTGCCACCACCAATTTGTCTCTTTTGTTTGGGCTCTGAGCTTACACACCATCCAAAGCATCAACACTATTCCACAGCAGAGAACTAGGCTAAATGATCCTACCCCCACCCATTCCTTAAAATAAGAAAATGCAGATGAAATCCAGGAGGAGAGGCCTTCCATCAGAGAAAGATCCAGATGCGTCGAATTCACTTGCAGGATCGCCATTCTCAACTCACGGAGTGTCTGCTCAAACTCAAAAGTCAAATTCTGTAATAAATGTTGAGACAGAGCTTGTGACAGGTTAGCTGCTCTTGTAAAATTCTCATATTGTACTGAAGTGACACAAAGGCCAGGCAACTTTTGTTCACATCCCAATTGGGCCATCTGCCACAATATATCCAATTGTTCCTGAACCAAATTAATCTGTTGGTTTACCAACATCAGGCCTCCTTGTATCTGAGAATTGGCAGTGGCCTGTTTATCTAGGACCATGGTCACAGTGGCCTATAGTTCATTAATGGTTTGAGTTGTCTGCACAGTGGCAGAAAGTGCAAGGGCCGAGGCGGTAACCGAAGCAGTAACCGCGGCGGTGGCTATCAGGCCCACAATAATAGCAGAGATCCCAAAAATCTTGCTTTTCCCTAAACAAACTCAAATTACTTGGCGTCTCAACAGGAACTGGAACAAATCGAGGCATGCGCATTACCAAAGCAAAAGGGTGCTTAATAGCATCCCAGCATAATGCATAAAAACAATTCTAAGCAGAGCAATTTATTTCTTTCTGATTCTTACCTAAGGTATCATTACTCACAACCCAAATAAAGGGCAGCTGAATAATTAATTCTCTTAAAAGGGGTATACTTAACATTGGAGGAGGACCAATCAGATGATCCATAGCTCTGTCCCTCACTCAGACTGTTGCCTAATGCCCCTTTCCAATCAAAAGTAATCTGTCCCTTCTCACTATCATAGGAGAAAGATCAGTACAGCTTCCATTAATTCAAAAGGATTAGCATTAGATCTTTCTGGATCCATATGAATAAAATTATCCTTTAATGAAGAAATCACAGTAAAGCACAAGCTTCCTACCAATGACAAGGTTCTCTCATCCTGAAAACTCTGTATCTGAGGATCTAAAGGCAAAAAGTCAAGCCCCAACTCTCTATTAGTTGTGAAAAATCTAGGGAACACCTGGGCATTCTGCATCACTGGCATCGGTAGGGGGAAGGTAGACATGATGGCCCACCGTAACTCTCCCATCATACTAGGAACCATCATCCCGAGTAGGAGAGTCTTCATCACCCACTTGGCCTCCATCCTTCTTATTCTGGAGTTGTGAAGGAGCTCTTCGAGTGAGTCTTTCAGGGATCCACAGGGGTTTTCTTCCTCCTGTGGAAAAACACACACAGCTCCCCTGGATCTTATAAGAATAGGATCCGGGCCTTTCCATTCATTAGTTAGCACATCTTTCCATTTTACAAATTCTTTTGGCCTATCAGGCTCTAAACTGTGGCGATCGGCCGCAGTGTGGCCTTGGGCATCAGAGTTCAAGAAATTAAGGGTAAAAGTGCCATGGATACAGCAACTCTTGGTACCGAGGGTAGAACATCCTCAATACTCCCCTTTTGTTTAATCAGATATGATTTGAGTGTACGATGGGCACGTTCCACAATGCCCTGTCCTTGAGGGTTATAAGGTAGGCCAGTTAGATGGGTAACATCCATTTGCCGACAAAACTGTCGGAATTTTTGAGAGGTATATGCTGGTCCATTGTCTGTTTTTAAAATTCTGGGTTTTCCCCAAGCACTCCAGGCCTCAAGGCAATGTTGAATCACATATGAGGCCTTTTCCCTGTTAGGGGTGTGGCGAACATTACGCCAGAACAGGTGTCAACAGAAACATGAACATATTGAAGCCTTCCAAAAGAGGGAATATGAGTAACATCCATCTGCCACATCTGCAATGGTCTAATGCCACGTGGGTTTATTCCCATGTGGGGAGCAGGTAAGAATTCGCAGCAATTCTGGCATTGAGTAACAATTTCCCTAGCCTCTTTCCTGGATAGAGTAAAACGACGGCGCAAGGTCTCAGCCGTCACATGAAAGCGCTTATGGAATTCTTTTGCTGCTTGTGCATGGGTAGACAAGGCAGCGGCCACCAGCTTTGTAGCCTTGTCCGCTAAGTCATTCCCTAAGGACATGGGACCTGGGAGTCCAGAATGTGCTCGGACATGGGTAATGAAAACAGGAAATCTCCTATTTAACAAGGCAGCTTGTATCTTCTGAAAGATGTTAGCAACTCTGCTGGAGGATCTTATTATTCCAGCTATCTCAAGGAGATTAACTGCATTAACCACATAAGAGGAATCTGATACAATATTGAGGGGTCCTGGAAAAGCCTCAAGAACCTCCAGTACTATCAGATATTCTACAACTTGAGGTGAAGTTTCATTATATTGTTTAGATATAACCCTATCCTTGACCACATAAGCTCCCATACCAGTTTTCGATCCATCAGTGTACACCACAGTCCCATCTGGGAGTGGGTCTTTAGCTGTCACTTGTGGAAACACTATAGCCTGGTTTAGGGCAAACTGTAAAATTGGATGCTTTGGAAAATGATTATCAATTTGTCCTGAAAAGGAAGTAACTAAAACTGCCCAATCACTAGATGTGGCTGCCAAGGTCTGAACTTGTGCAGCAGTATAAGGCACAATCAAGGAATCAGGATCCCTGCCAAAATGTGTAACAGCTGCTTTTATTCTGCGAAGCGAGAGCTGTGCAACAGCATCAGGGTACCAGTCAATAATCTTAGCAGGGGAAGCATTTGGATGAATGCAAAGTAATGGTCCATGTTGCCACAGGACTGCAGTTGGCAATTGAGCTGTCTTAAAAACACACAGATTAAAAGGTAGTGACTCCTCAATACGTTGTAATTGTGCTTCCTGTAAGGCCTCTTCCACCATCTGTAAGGCTCGGTGGGCGGCAGGGGTAAATTTTCTGGGTGAGGAGATATGAGGCTCACCCTCCAGGAGATCGAAGAGGGGTTTTAGATCAGCAGATGGAATTTTTAAAAAGGGCCTCAACCAATTTATATCTCCCAGAAGTTTCTGAAAATCATTTAATGTTTGTAAGTGGTCTTTGCGAATTTCTATTTTCTGAGGAACTATATTTTTGGGAGTAATCATTGAGCCCAAAAAGAGGCCTGTATCTGCAATTTGAACCTTTTCTGAGGCAATCTCTAATCCCCACTGTTTTAATTCAGCCACCAGCATGGGGAAAGCCTTTTGTAAAACATCTAACTCTTTGTGACAAATAAGAATATCGTCCATATAATGGATAACGATTAAAGATGTAAATTGCTTCCTAATTGGCTCCAAAGCCTCCTGCACATACAGCTGACATATTGTTGGGCTATTGGCCATGCCTTGCGGCAGTACCTTCCACTGAAATCTCTTGTCTGGTTCCATATGATAAAGAGAAGGGATAGTGAAGGCAAACCTTGGTCTATCCCGTGGGTAAAGTGGAATAGAGAAGAAACAATCCTTAATATCTATAATAATAAGCTTCCAATCTTGAGGAAGTGCAGAAAGCAAAGGAAGGCCTCTTTGAACAGGGCCAAAAAGATGCATCTGATTGTTAATGGCCCGCAGGTCGTGGAGTAATCTCCACTTCCCAGATTTCTTCTTAATAACAAAAATTGGTGTATTCCATGGGGAGGTAGAAGGCTCTAGATGCCCCAGCCGTTCCTGTTCTTGCACTAATCTTGTGACAGCCTCTAATTTTTCAGAGGATAGAGGCCATTGAGAGACCCATAACGGCTCCTCTGTTTTCCATGGTATGGGTCGTGAAGCCTCAACGGCCCCTAAATAAAACCCAGTCCTTTTCTACCCCGATTTCCGTGTTGCGTAATGGGTTTTATTCTGCCTTGTTCTTGCCTACCCAAGCCTCTACCGTTTGTATACCCCATCTTTGCCATAATGGCTGATGCCTGGGGGGAGTATTCATTAGTTAGGGTCATGCCCATGGCTTGTAACACATCCCGTCCCCATAAATTTACAGGGAGTGGCAACACATAGGGGGTAAAACATCCCTGTTTGCCCTCAGCATTCCGCCAGGTTAAGGCTGAGGCACTGATGGCAGGAGAGGACTGGTATCCAAGACCTTGTAGAGAATGAGATGAAACAACAGTGGGCCAAGACTTCGGCCACCAATGGAGTGAAATAATGCTTTTGTCTGCTCCCGTATCCATTATCCCTTCAAATTCTTTTCCATTAATTAACAATTTTATTGTAGGTCTCTCATTTAGGGGTATAGCCAGATAGGCTGAATCACTTCCAGAAGATCCCATAGCCCTTTTTTGTAAAGTGTAGGTTTCTCCATCCCCGAGAGAGGGCAGCAACACCAGTTGTGCAATTCTATCTCCCTGCTTTATAGAAAATACACCCCGAGGGCTAGAACAGAGAACTTGAATCTCCTCTTTATGATACGGGTCAACAATTCCAGGATATATAATGAGTCCCTGTAAAGTTAAGGAGCCACGGCCCAGAATAAGCCCAATGGTGGCAGGGGGCAAAGGTCCAGGGGAATGGACTGGGACCGGTTGAACATTCATTTGGGGCATGAGTAAGAAGTCGGAAGCGGCACGCAAGTCCATTCCGGGGGTTCCTCGGAAGCCTCTACTTCCTCTTGATTGCTTTTCTGAAATCGGTTCCCATATTTCTGAGGGCCCTGGGACCATGGGCCCCATACCCGTTTTTTGATTGGGGTACCTTGGGTTCTTCAATAGGGGGCAGAAGCCTCCCTTTTACATCCCGGACTGACCTGCATTCGCTAGCCCTATGATAACCTTTACCACAACGATGGCAAAGCTTCGATTCTCTTGTTCTTTCAGGGGCTTGACAATCTTTCTTAAGGTGCCCCATTCTCCCACAATTAAAACAAGCTTTTCGA
>NW_024431039.1:0-436 GCF_017639785.1 Mesocricetus auratus
CGCATCTGGATCTTTCTCTGATGGAAGACCTCTCCCCTGGATTTCATCTGCATTTTCTTATTTTAAGGAATGGGTGGGGGTAGGATCATTTAGCCTAGTTCTCTGCTGTGGAATAGTGTTGATGCTTTGGATGGTGTGTACGCTCAGAGCCCAAACAAAAGGAGAAAGTGGTGGTGGCACAAGCACTTGCTGCCTTAGAACACGGAGCATCCCTGACATTTGGTTAACCATGTTAAAGCAATAGGTCGCTGGCCTCCCAGCTCTTGCACCCCACGAGGCTAGTCTCATTGCACGGGATAGAGTGGGTAGGCTTCAGCAGCCCAAGGAGTTGCAAGGCTAAGCACTGCACAGGAGAGGTCTGCGGTATAACGACTTTCTCCTGGGAGATAAGTCATCTTGCATGAAGGTTCTATGTCATGATCTCCTTCCCCCAGAA